>NC_142382.1:11991000-12149500 GCF_059441005.1 Hippichthys cyanospilos
ATTATCAACCTCAGTCTCAATCTAGAGTGTGGAAAATGACATGATCTTTTTCATGATTCTAGGCTAATCGTGGAACAAATTTGCCAGTTTTGGAGTCTTGTGAAAAGTGGCCTTTTTTTTTTTTTTTCTTCGATACAAAGATTCTATCTAACACCAGCAATATGTTGTGAACAATTTTTTTTCTAACATTTATTTCTTATTTTTATGTTATATAGCTTGATTTTGAACTGACCACATGACACAAATTTTGATAATAATCCTAATCAGGAATTTTTGGAGACTGTAATAAAGTGTAGGGCTATTTTGATCTTTGATATTTTGATTTTGATTGATTTATGTTTCTATTTGATTAATTTTGATTTATTTTTGTTTTTATTGGTTGGATTTATTGCTGTTATCATGTTGCTTTATCCACACCAGTAGAAATTATTTTTATTTCTAATTACTTTTTTTTGGTGAAGTTTATTGTTTGTAAACTTTTGCAAGTATTACCAGATGAGCCGCTACCAGATACCAGAGATACCAGAGTGAAGATAAATCACCTCGGATGCCGCATTTACATGTCTTTGGTAATAAGATACTGTAGTTTTGTCTTTAATTCAGTTTCACCACAATTCAAAAGCAAATGAGATGAGTTTAATTGGTTGGTTTTCATTAATATTATAGTTATTATTACTATAACATTTCCTTGTTTTTTGGTGGGATTAAAAGAAAATCCAAAACCCAATAATTTTGTATTGCCCCTGCGTTCTAATCTGTTCCAGGACAATTACGTATCATGTGTGATGGTTTGTCTAGGCGTTACGTTGTCGCCATCTTCTGGTCAGTATAAAAAATACTGATGCTGGTAAACCAGTGTTAATGAACAAATTCAGTACAGTACATGGACCTTTATGTATGACGAGTTGTTTACTATTTTTGTTTGGAAATAAGAATACAAAATTTGGCAGTACTTTTATTACTGTGTTTCAATTTTCAAACAAAAATCAGGTCATGATTTGTTATGTATTATTTTTATTTGAAAATTTAAGATTAAATTACCAAAAGATACACAGACCAACATCGTAAAATCTATGTGAGACGTTTATTTAAAAACAAACAAACCAAAAAAAAAAAAAAAAAAAAAAAAAACCGAACAGCAATGTTCAGTTCAATTATATGGAGAGACTGCCCCCTATTGGATAAAGCCATCCAGCCAAGTCGTCTTCGGGCAGTAGGCGTGGGACACTTTTGGCCAGTTCAATACATTTGGTTCTGAATCCTTCGAGAATTACGGTTCATTCATACACACAATAATGTCTATCTTCCAGTCCTCACTCTTTCATTTGCGGTTCAATCATTTCAATAAAAGAGAAGAATAGCTATACCTGTAAATGTGCACACCTACTATTATCCTTTGGAGTTATCCACTTGTTTGAACCGTTGCCACAATGAATAATACAAAACGATACTGTAAATTGTGAAATGCCATATCTAATATCTATTGTATGTACACGTGGTCAAATGTAATGAGATATTTGCAAAATATGACGTGAAAGTACTAAAAGTGATGCATATACTTGAATTGACAGTCAGAATCATTTGAATTACATATGAAATGTTTATTATTTTTGTAGGTTTCTTCTTATGTTATTATTATTATTATTATTATTATTATTATTATTATTATTATTATTATTATTATTATTATTAGTGTCATAGTTATTTTTATTATCCAACACTATAAACGACAGTAGTAATCTTATATGTCCTTTAAAATATTTATGGCAGTGACGATGAAAACTTAGTCTTAACATTTTAAAGGTCGCACTTTTGCCTAAAAGTCATGACAAGGGGCCATTGTGTTGTGATTTTTTTAAACGAATAAATACCACGAGACGATGTGCCACAAGAGGACACTATTTAACAGCACACAGTTAGGAATGGCCAGATGTTCTGTTAAACGAATCGTCCTCACTCATCTTAAACTAAAATGGTATTTCCTTTCCTTAGTAAAGACTGCACTCGGTGGAAATGAATAACTCAGATGATTCCATTAAAAAAAAAAAAAAAAAAAAACATCCAACGTTGACTCCAGAGAACATTTGTGCAAGTTATTTATGCTGATGATGACTCAGTTCCGACATAAGTTATCTTATTCATTGAGAAACATGCAAAAAATGTTGTGACTAACTGAGATCGGACATTTATTCCTGCTATTAAACGTACAGTCATGCATTGGAATGCAATGGATATTTTTAACATGGAAACACAGGTTTTGCTTTGGTATTTACTTCGTCATAGGGAAATTCTTTTGCAAGAAAAAAAAGAGCAACACAAATTTGAGCATTTGCCTTCCTTCACTGTTTAAAAAACCTCTTATAGCCAATAATCAATGACCAGTGATATGATCAAACTGTGTAACAACATTAAAAAAAAAATATTAATACTATTAATAATTATTAATACTCTTGCCATATTGGTGTACACAGCCTAAAATCATGTATAAAAAAAACTAGATCAAATGACGGAACAACATCAATTTTAAAATGCCCTTGACTATCCCAAAAGAGTTGATAAACTCTCTATGCCCACCCTCAAATCCAGACCCAATTTGACCCAACTTTCTGCTTACTTTTGCAAAAAATAACCCCCCAAAAAGTGTTGTTTTTGACATTTTTGATTCAATAATGTGAAAATGTTTTGATCCAAATCTTGCCTTGTTTCCTTTTGATGCATAATTAGGTTATATTTAATCCAACTGTTTTTAGATCATGTTCATGTGTGTCTATGTTGTCTTCACGAGTAAATGAGACGTCATATAAAACACAAAGACAAAGAATTCCGATAAGTAAACCAAAAAAATGTCCACTACAGTGGACACAAATGAACTGTCTGGGTCTCAAGAGGATAATTAAAAAAAATGATAAAGAGTAAAGAAAGGTAACTTGCAAAACTCTCTCTTACCTGTGCACAGTGTTAAAGGTTTGAATTATTATAAGATAAATCGTTATTGCAATCAGTTTTAATGTAAACTTAACATTCATATCTTGAGCATAACTTCCTTAAATGTCACAATTAACTCATCGAATCCCAAAGATGCATGTATGCATGTATTTTTGTTTATTCATTTATTTAACAGAAAAATGAGGGTCTGAAAATGGCTGGCACTGAATGAGTTCACTCAGCTGAGGCATGGTACACAAAATGATTATCGGGCTGTTTTTCATCTGATACTGCTCCAATTCAGTGGAGTAAAAAATAAAACCCACATTTATGATTCTTTTCGTTTTTGTCTAATTTCATCTCTTTTTTTTTTTCGAAACCGCTAATACTTAGGAGTCACCAGTGATGTGGGCCTGTTGGCCAAAATATTAGGTACGACCTGGATTCCAGAACACTCTGGAGAGAATATATTTCTTGGCTGGCCTGGGAACGCCTGGGATCCTCTGGGGAGCTGGACGAAGTGGCCAGGGAGAGGGAAGTCCGGGTTTTAAAAAATAAGATGTTCGAACAAGACAAAATACAAACTATTTTGAAAAATCTGAAAACTGTGCGGGGATATTAGTTGGAAGAAGTTTGAAGACAAACTCAGAAATCCCCCACATTTTGCTCTTAACTTGACAAAGTCAAGGTGGCACATGCTCAATAAATTGCTTAGGAAACCAATTTGATCAAAAATGTTTTCTTGGTACCATTTCAAATGTCTGACCTCAATTTGAATCTACATGACCTTGCAACTTTTGTGAATGAAGCCGTTTGCCGAGGGAATTCTGCAAGGGGTGGCTGCTCTCGTGAGGGCAGACACGGGACTGACACGCAGAGTGTTTATTTATCTATGACTGACGAAGCTTCTAAATGAGCGGCTTTTGCCAGCTCAAAAGTGGCGTAATTACCGCCATGCACATCTCATTTGCTCCCCTCCCCAAAAAAAGGCTTTTCATGACTTCTACGCCGTACCTGTGAGTGTGCTTAGAGTATGCGTGCGTGCGTCCGTGTGTGCGTGTGTGAGTGCAATTCCAAATCCCGGCTCTGTTGAAATGAGCACACTGATATGATATGTAAAAAAATGAAAGGGCTACATACTTGAACGGCCCTGAGGGGATTTCTTCACAAAGCCACAACCATTTTTATGTGCTAATCTAATTAATACGCTTAAAAGTCTGTAAAGATCCTCACGCGAGACATAAATGATTTAACGTGTTGTTTTATAACTTCTCTGAAATGCAGTTAAGAAAAAAATCGAGGGAGGGGGGGGAATAGATGCAGCAGACGTTCGGGAGGAATGCGTAAAAGGAAGCTCTTATGTCGAGGCCTCTGGGAAGATTTTAGTCACGGTGTCAATCCAAATAATTTCATAATGAGACGAATGAAGAATGTTCAACTTTCACGCCATCTCGTAAAAATGTCAAATGCGGCCGACGGATTAAAAAGCCAAACATGCGTAGTTGTGTTTCGTTCAGCGGAGGGGAACGGAGCAAACACTTTGAATTGTTCTCAGCCTTAAACCAGATGGAGCGGTGGCTTGGGTCTCGGCTCCCAATGCCCCCAAAATTTTGGTAGTGACGTTGGATTGCATGTCATCTAACCAACCACAGTAAATTACTCACCATCATCTGCTGCTTTAGGGTTTGTTTGCTTAGTTTTAGTGGGACAGGATGAAGAATAATTGGTGTTTCTAATCACAGCCAAAGTGTGAATGGCTTCAGTTTTATGAGTGGCGTATTTCAGGTGCAGGAAAAGAGACCTTGGCTTTGAATGTGTTTTATGAATCGCAGTCTGGATGGAGTCATGCCTTGTAAAATCCGGAGCGCTGATCTCAAGTGACCTGTAAAGTCTTGAGATCTTGTTCCTATGACCCAAATGAGTCTTGAGTACATTTTTACTTTGAATATCTTGAAAACAATTAGGGAGGTAAAAGCTCCATGTTGCAATGTTGATTTCTCACCCCAAAAACCCTAAACACACACAAGTGTTATTTTCCTGCACTGATGCATTTTGGAGGCATTTCTTAGCAAGTAAGAAAACATCAACATTTCATGAATTAGTTACAACATTTTACTGTAGAAAATGTTGAGAATGAGGGGCTGATTTGATAGTAGTCTTCGAGAGAGCGGTGTATTGATGCTGTTTTGCATTTTACTGTCAGTAAAATGGCTCTTTTTGACTTCAGACAGAGGCTCACACAATAACACAACCAATAACACAATAACACCAGCTCACGCTAGAAATGTACTAAATATATTCTTAGTACTAATAATAACAAGCACTTTTGATGAAATTAATATTATACTATTTGACGATACACATGAGCATTGGCAATTAGCTTTGAGTTCGTTTTTTTTTCACCTGTTCAGGTGATGTCACCACTCATTGATTATCCCAGGTGTAGAAGAAGAGCAACATAGAAGAAGAGTGGACCAATGTAGGCTATGAAACAAGAAGGACAAAGGCCATATTTAAAGGCTAGATTCAAAAGCCAAATGAATTGGACATGGCTGTGCGGTTGAGTCTTGCAGAACTTACATCACGTGAATGTCAAATTTGGCATTTGGAGATTAGCGCTGTGAACTTTATTACAGCCAGTGTTTTTCATGGCTGATGAAATCAGTTTTGTTAATTTTGTTTCCCTGCTCATAGAATGTTTACAGATCATTTGGTGTGATTTTCACTTTTAAACTTGAGATTTTTAAAATGAAATTCCGCTAATGTTATTCATGCTATTTAAGTACATCCATATCTTTTTAGGTAACATTTATATGATTTTAATACAATATGTAAAAGACAAAAAAATGTGAATCCGCCGGTCAAGGCAGCACACATCCTCCTCACTGTCTCCCGTATGTCATAAATCCTCCAAATGATTTATGTCCTCGTAACTCCGCTCATGAAAGTGATGTAGAGCGAGGCCTTTGGAGCGTCTGGTTTCCCTGCTGGCTGCAATAAAATCAGGCTGAGGTCCTGGCGTGGGGCAGCATTTGCGTGACTCCAGAGTGTCGAAGGCGGGGGGTGGCGGGGCCGGCAGTAAGTTTCGGCGCAGGGGCACCTGAGGAACGCGTATCTTCGCACGGGATCATATGGGCCCAGACTCAAAGCGCCGCGGCCTGCAGAGTTAAAGTGCAGATTTATGGCAAAGCATGCCAGGCATCTATTGTTGCTTTTGCACAAGCACGAAATTTAGGATGGTCTTTCCACAGCCGGAGCACAGTGCAGCACGAACATTCTTGGAAAACAGTTGCTTTTTTCAAATTATTTTTGGTTACGTTTTTAGGGGGAGAAAAGTTAATAATAGTTCAGCTAAAACCATAAACAGTAGCTGTCATACCAGATATTTTTCTTTTTGGCATATCTATTTTCCTGATGCTCAAGCAAATGCAAAATCACACTTTAAACTCTTGCGATAAAACAAGAAAACAAATAATTATTTGTATTCATAACAGCTAATCACTGCTAATGCTAAGAGGCTCCTCTGCTCAGTTAAGTGGTCAATAACAAGTTTAGCTTCAAAAACAAAAACAAACAAAAAAAGCATTGATATTAATATTTATTTTTCTGTGAAGTTACTGTGGTTTGAGTGACTTCAATTACAGCCAAAAATATTGAAATGTGTTTATATAGCTTAGCTTACCTTAGCCTAGCCAAACAATATTTAGCAACCATCTTTGCCGCAGCTAAACTTTCAACTCAGGGTCACGGTAATTTAAGCAACAAGTGCATTTTTTTCAAAATTGTATTTCGTGTGTGAATTGTTTGGAAATATCAGTTGAGTGGGGGCTGAAAATCGCACCAATTGCGACATGACTTAGCAGTGTTGAAACGGTGCTTTCTGGTTATTCATGGTGACCTTTGGAGCCAAAAACTATAACAAATTGCTCTCCTTTGGAAAACAGATGGCTGCAGATCATTTAAAGCTTTTCGGCTCATCTGCAACCTTCATCAGGTGGTGAAATGATGTGGTAAGAACGGATGGGCGCCAAGGGGTCATGTAGGGGAAGAAACTGAGGGGAGGGTGAGTTGACCAAGATTGTGACCTTTTATGACCTGTGGATTTCAAGCTTCTCTTCGCCGCAGTTGCATGTCTGCTCTTCGCACGTTATGTGCAGCAGCAGGAAGGATCATTCAGTCATATGTCACGGTATGGGTTCAGCTTTAGCGCCCCTTCATCACTCACTCCCCACCGTGTGGAGCCCTGGGTCCGATAAAAGCGGAATAGGCAGAAGACTCTAAATTCTATAACATCCGTGACAGTCACGTTCACAGAGAAGCTCTTCCGCACGCGAGGTGTCACATACAATCCTGAAGGAATCATGCAAGAAGATAAATATTAATTGAAAAAAGATGATGGGATTTACGATTTCCTGCCATCGTATTCTTATTCAAAAACACCACAATAAAAAACAACTGGCAGGAGAAAAGACTCCACATACAGTTTTTAACTTGCAATAACTCTTAACCCTTATTAAAATTGAAAAGTTTGGAGGCATACATTGACAGATGTACCCGGAAATTTAGCCACAAAGTATGGTACTTTTTTTTTTTTTTAAATTTCAATTAACACTTTTGTAAATCAATTAAACCGAGACAGCTTGTTAACAATACTTGCTAACGGGAGGGCAATGTGGTTTTCATTAGTGGAACAGTTGGACGAACTCTATACCTGCGGCATAGTTCATCCAGCCAGTCTAATGTGTTTTTTAGACCTAGAGAAGGTGTTAGACCGTGTTCCCTGGGGAATTTTGGGGAGGCGGTGTTAGCTCAGTCTCCGTATGATCTGCTTTGCAGGATTCAGAGTCGGATTCGTTTCCAGTGAGGTTTGGACTCTGCAGAGGCTGTCCATTGCCACCGATTCTGTTCATGACCTTCATGGACAAAATATCCAGGCA
Source organism: Hippichthys cyanospilos (assembly GCF_059441005.1). Lineage (NCBI taxonomy): Eukaryota > Metazoa > Chordata > Actinopteri > Syngnathiformes > Syngnathidae > Hippichthys > Hippichthys cyanospilos. Next base: position 11,998,863 of record NC_142382.1, read on the forward strand.
CAGTCAACATGTTGAGGGGGTCTCAAAGGTTTTGGTAGCCCCAGTACTTCATCCCAGCTTCTTTGCAAGCGATGTGGTAGTGTTAGTTTATTTAACCCACAATCTCCAATTTTCACTGGAGTGGTTCACAGCTGAGTGTGAAGCAGTGGAATCAGCACCTCCAAATCTCCAAATCTAAAAAAGGTGAATGCCCTCGCTGGGTTGGGGATGAGATTCAGAGAGTCAGAGTCAAGTCTCTGCTCGTCTAAATCAAGGAATCAGATGAGGTGGCTCGGGCATCTGCTTAAGATGCCCGCTGGATGCAACGTGAGGTATTTTGAGCAATTCCCACTGGGAGGAGGACCTAGGGATGACCCCAGGACATGCTGGAGAGACTATGTCTCATGACTATGTGCCAGGGAACACCTCGGGATGCCCCTGGAAGATTTCAAAGAAGTGGCTGAGGAGAGGGAAAAATGGGCTTCCCTATTAAAGCTGAGGCCCCTGGGACCCATCTTCCAATGGATGGATGGATGGAATAGACCAACCTCAATTTTTCTGCTGACTTGTTCTGTCCAAACTGGTACTTGTTTGTGTTTGGAATAGAGATATATTTTCCCTCTTTTAATTTCTCTTGTCGATGTGCATTGGAGTTGTTAATCTAGTTATCCTGTGCTCTGAATGGCAACAGGTGGAAACATGCAGATTTATTGAACATTATACTCATGGAGGGCATTTAGATGTTCTGCCTAAAACACTGCAAGTAAATGAACAAATTTATATTTGTAATTATTAGGAATTAATATTTTTGGGCCAAGCTCGTGGTATTGGATTGTTTTTGCAGCGCTTCTTACTACTGCGCCATGGCACCCTGGTTGGGAAGTACTGGTCTTAACTGTGTGGATTGATGTATTGTACACTGTTTGCTCAGCTAGCCACTTTCCTCTATACCACACCTCTCAAGGGAGCTCTCCATCACTCTTCAGCACATCCAACAGTGACAAACTATTATTGCGTGTAAATAAATGAAGTAAGAGAAGACCAAGTGAGAAAGACCTTCACATTGGAGCCAGTCCTAATCAAATCGTGTTTGTATCTGTTTATTTGTGTTTGGGTTAGTGGCAGTGTAACGTGGGGAGACCACCAGGAAGTTGGTTTCCTGGAACAGCAGACAATGCTTCGTTTTTCATCTTCTCTGTGGCTCATTTTTAATGTGATGTTTGTCATTTATGGCCATGTCAGGTTGTGGCTCTTCTGTTTACACGCTGTCCAAATATATGGCCAGGTCATTGGTAAGCCATGCAGTTGGTGTTTGATGAGCTTCCTATTTGAAGCGAATAAATCAGAATGATTGATTTCCAAGGGTTCTGCTCCAAACATGCAAGAACAGAGTGTTTTGCAACTCTTAAGTCAACAATAACATCAACCAACATGTGAAATTGTCAATAGTAGTCAAAAGAAATGCAAAAAGCCAGTCGGAGTCAGCCAAAGCTGAGGTTTTACGTAAAACAGTAGCTAAGGTTAGTCAGGAAAATACGACGACTCTTTTCCTGGTGTCCCAAAATATTGCTTGATTTAGAGACGTGTCTTGCCCCTCGCGCTCTCTGTTACTTCACCGATTCAAAGGATTAGCGGATAAACTTGGCTTCTCCAGGAGTCAAAGTACTACATCAAAGTTGTATGACTGCATGTGTCAATACCCCTGTATAAAAATACACCCAAAATCTTTGCTAGTAGGAGGTCCATATTGTTGTTGTGTTGAGTCTAATGATTATACACTAAACACTGCGGTATGTTTGATCAACACGGCCAGTTTAAATCCCCAAGCAGGGAATGAATACCATATGTGCACATGCAGTCATTGGACATCTTTTATCACAATCACGAAGCTTTTGAGTGAACAAAAAGTGAGGAACACTTGGCAGCTCTCTATGTCCCTTGGGAATTTTTCTTTCTGGTATATTTATTAGTAACTTGTGCCAGGTGTTCAATTTTGCATTTTGCTACTTTTATGTGGCTAAATAATGTCACCAAAACAATATATGGTAAATGTTGTGATGTAATGCAGTTCTACGCCACTGCCAACAGCAACTATAAAAATAAAATAAACCCTACACGGGCAGTCAAAAGTTTGAAAACGGTCTCTAGTAAAGTGTTGATTCATTATTTAAAATTTTTCTGAATTGTGGATTAATACTTAAATCATTGACTTTATAGAGGAATATTGATGGAATTATATGGTAAAAAAAATGAAAAAACAATAACAATATTTGCTTTATAATGTAGATTCCTGAAAGTAGGCATCTATAGTCCAGATAACATTTTTACACATTTGGTATTTTCTCTGTCAACTTTATGATGTGAATGATACCCCAAATAATTTTTAGTTCACAGTTGTGTATTTTCAAGAATGAATAGCTTTATGTTCTTGACCTCTTGATGTGTTTGAGAGCATTACAATTTGAAGATGTTCCGAAAGCCTTTACTGGTACTGTATATTCCCATACACTAGCCCTTGAACAGTGTCAGATTAATTAATGTAACCACAGGGATTTCTGGATTCGCGATATTGGCTCTCATCATGTTGTGACGATGGGTAAATGGTTTGCACATCTGGATCACTGTTTTGATGTTTTGGGTTCAAATCAAGGCTCCATCTTTTCTATGTGTGTTGCATCTACTCTACATGCTAGTGCGCTATTTCTCCGTCCCACATGGTCAATAGTTGTAAACAGTTATGTGTCTAAAGTGCCCTGCGATTGGCTAACCACCCTTCCAGTGCGGACCCCAAATGTTGTCCGAAGACAGCTGGGACAGGCTTCAGTAACTCTAATAAGAACAAGCAGTTCAAAAAATGGATGGGTGGATCTTATTGTACGCCTTTTGACAAAACCCCTGTGGCAATATATCATCTATTTCTGCAACAGTTGGTGGCAGGAATGCGAAAGAAAACGGGGAATAAAAAACATGCAAAATCGATCATTCATTGCAACACATGTGAACAAACAAAAACAGAAAAGAATGACACCCGTCTTTGCTTCTAAGCATCGAGATAAATCTATCATCACTTTCTCACAGGACATCAAGAACACAAATGGCTGCTGCAAATTGTGAAATAATAAAAAAAAATACTGCAGCATTCAGAGCTGAAAAAGAAACAGGGAAAGCCATGTACCATAGAAAGATACAAAGGAACAACAAATAAGGACGGATCCACAGTGGTTCAAGTCAAATGTACGGTATATACTCAGCCTGTCATCTTTATCTGACTAGGATCTTGTAGTATTTAGTCATTACTACAATTGGTTAGATAGTAGTTACTGTGAATGTTGTTTTTAAGATAAACACATTTTTTTAGCATTTCCAAGGGAGTGCCTCTGTAAAACTTTATCCATCTATCCATCCATCCATCCATCATCATTAATCCATTCATCGGTCCATCCACTAATCAGCAGGAGAAAATAAGCAGGGTTAGAACGTGTAAATTCCACAAAAGAGGGCCTGAGTCAAAATTCTAACTGAACCTCACAACTGTGAGACAGATGAGCTACCTATCGTAATTTTCTGTACGATAGTTCTTCTATATATGTTCAAGTAGTGATCCTGCATTGTCGTGAGCCATTTATAAATGCCAGAAAAGAGGCAGCCTGTACAATTTAAGATTTGATTTAACAAGCAATAAATGGAGTTTTTATGTTTCCAAAATTGTCAACAGACAGGAAATCATTGTGCGAAGCTTTTGTGTAGCGCCATCTCTTGCTATCGTCACTCAGAATACAATACAGGACATTTGGCAGGAGACATGAATGTTAGCGTGAGCGTTTGGTGGATTACATCAGTGGGAACAAGCAAAAGTTCCTCCCAATGATCATCGTGTTCCCTTTTTTTTTTTCCTCATCGGTGGATGGGACAAGTGGGACAGTAAACTCTGTTTGACCTGTTTGTGCATGCCACTCCTCAAAAGTAGATGGAGTGGACCTTTGTTCCTTTTGACCAGACAGCATGTCACACACTCAAATATGTTGCAGCGCAAAAAGTTCCTCCTGATCCATACACGGCTACCTCTAGCAACACCTCCGCCATGGCTCCGCTCTATGAGATGACCCCTCTGCGAGCATTGTCACAGAATGTGCCTTTCACACGGGCGGGCGGCCAAAGCAAATAAACCAGCACCGTGCCAACTAACGAGGGCACGAACAGGGTCAGAGGGGGGTCCTGCAGGGAGGTGCCAGGAGTGTCAGAGCTGAGGGACATGGTCACGCAAAGAAAACAAGCTCAACAAGAGTGAGCCGGCCTTCTCACGCAGGGGCCCAGACGTGTCTTGTCATGCAGCGACCACATCGACCACGCCAAGTTAAGGGCCGACGTAGACAATAAAGCATGTCCCAAAAGTAAAAGGGGGCAAAACAAAAACTACCGTGCATAATATGGGGGTATAAAGAGCAGAAACAGAACCACCTTCATTCTCAGATGACCTTCAGTTGAGTGTGTGTGCACTATTTTATTTGAAAAGTATCCTTTGAGTGAAATTAACATGTTTTGCTGATTTCCAACTATTGTGCCACTGCACATTAAGCGTGTTGTACAAAATACAATTTCACATACAGCTCCATTTTTATTTAAATGTACTAGGAAATCTGTATCTTTGTTTAATTATCTATGCCAATGACCTATAGGAGAAGGCAGAACATTTATGGCCATTTACTCAATGGAAAAAGTTCGAACTCGCATTTGCCTTTTATACAACAGTATAATAGCTTATTTGTTGATGCTATGCTGTGAGCTAGTTCTGACAGAATGGAATTAAAAATGTACAAGTAATATATACTGTAATCAGCAACATCAGATTGTGTGTTCTCACAGTCATTTTCTTTATTTTTCCTACAAACAGTTTATTGTAATTACTAGTCGAAACAGACCGTTCTGGAGGTTTTCTTTGGGTGGGAGTGAATATATATATATATATATATATATATATATATATATATATATATATATATATATATATATATATATATATATATATATATATATATATATATATATATATATATATATATATATATACAGTGGGCCCCCGTGTTACGAACTTAATCCGTTCAGCGGCTACGCTCATAACTTAATACACATTTTAAAAATGAGTAACATAATCTACTGTACAGTTAAATTAAATAACATATACAAAGGAAAAATGACATTTACCTTTGGGGCGACGTGACTTGAGCTGGGCGGAGGCGGAGGGGAGCAGAGACCAACCCGCAGAATTTATTTACAGTGGGCCCCCGTGTTACGAACTTAATCCGTTCAGCGGCTACGCTCATAACTCGAACTGCTCATATGATGGGCAATCCAAACCTATGTTAATTAGTGAATGCGTGCAACGCGTGCAAAAACCTTAGGTAAAAACATCACGACTTTATACACATATTAAAAATGAGTAACATAATCTACTGTACAGTTAAATTAAATAACATATACAAAGGAAAAGTGACATTTATCTTTGGGGCGACGTGACTTGAGCTGGGTGGAGGCGGAAGGGAGCATAGACCAACCCGCAGAATTTATTTATTTATTTTCTTAAACGGGAACTTTTCTCAAACTAGAACATATCACCAGCGATTTCCTTCTCTTTAGTCCATAATAGAATAAGCCTCTCCATTTTGTTATCGACCGAGGCCCGTCCCCCGGCAAGGAAAGTCTTGCCCTTAGAAGATTGCCGAGCGGTTACGGCCATACTCACGAACAAGGTTAACTTTTACTTTAACTTTAACTTTTAACTTTTTTATTATCTCCTGCTTCGTTTCTATTGTCATCATCCTCTTACTTCTTCCTTTACCGCCACTAGCAATTTTAGCAGCCACGTCTAACAGATAAAGTTTGCAAAGTCTTCATAACACACCGACCAGCTGTGCCATCAAGCTAGATCCATGTTTTTCAACCGCTGTGTGCCGCGGCATCGTGCCGCGGCACTGCGGCACTGCGGCACAGATATTGTCAGTTGTGCCGCGGAAAATTATCCCCCCGGTCCGCCGTCTAAATTTACGGCATTGACTGTGCCGCGGACAGCACCCTCAAGGCTTTAAATGTGACGCGGTGATCAAAAGGTTGGGAAACACTGAGCTAGATGAAGGCGTTCGGCCAAGCATATCGGCATTTCTGTGATTGACGTGACGCCGGCTAATAGTATATCTGCATCTCCATGAGTGAGACCGGGACTGTGACCTTAATCGACCAATAGCATATCGGCATCTCCGTGACTGACTCTGTGACTGACAATGTGACTGAGACAGTGACTGTGACATTGTAAGAGCAATAGCGTTCAGCGTGACCGTGACTAGCGTGAACAATTAATTTCGTTGATGCAGCAAAACGAAAATAATTGTGCAAACTCATTGACCGGCGGCATGTCCAATTGTTCGTAAGACGAATATACACACTACACTACTACACTACACTATACACACACACTATACACACATATATATATATATATATATATATATATATATATATATATATATATATATATATATATATATATATATATATATATATATATATATATATATATATATATATATACGGAAAAATGGAAGCGCATTTCAGAGTTCTGATCCAATGATGGCCAACATTGACTTTAAACAGATTGAGTGATTATTCATTCTTTGTAAAAAGGAGCTCACTTACAAGAGAAGCAGCTCAAGTTAAACCTACTGCATCAATGCAAAGCACTCAGCTGCAACTGCAGCCACTGCTAACGATAGCACAACAGGCGCTAATGTAGAGAATCATTGCAAAGCTCTTTGCCAAACTAAATTGAAGCATTATGCATTTGAGCAAGTCTGTGACAGACAGGATGGATTATGGTATATTTCAATGTTATTTTATAATAAATTGTCATTGTCAAATAACGATAAAAAACACTATTCCTCCTGATGGTCAATCCTCAAGTTTGCAGGCAGCACTTGAGGCTCGTCTCAAATACAGCAGATGGAATACAACTAGGAATAAATACAATTGCATTTGTGAAATAGAATAAAGGACTGAAGCCATTTTTGTGTTGGTTGAGGGATTTCTCATAAAGCTTTGGGTTTATTGAGATGACATTAATTAGATTAATCAATTACTGATATTAATCTTTTTTTTTTTTTTAAATCTCTTGACAGAAGTAATTTATAATACCTAATATTGTGAGACAAAATGTAGACAAGAACACACACTGCGAAGATACAGAGACTAAATGTATTTTCCTTCTCTCAATTCCTGGCTGATTATAACTATTCTGACTATGTGTGAAGTGGAAAGTATGAACTTCACTCATGCAAGCAGATGTAAAGTTACACAAATGTGATGTGTGTGCGTGAGGCTAACGCCTTGAAAACATCATCATGCCAATGGTGGCCAAACATGCACTGGAAAATGAAAGTAAGAAAAATGACTACAGTACAGTGTTGGCGGTGACAACCTGCTGCATGAGATATGTGATAGATAACTCTCGGTACACAAAAAAATAGCACATTTAAACTTGCGGACATCACATTATCGAACTCAGAAAAAGCCATGCTTAGTCATTATTTGAACCCTGGGAAATTACAACAATCAATGTCATTCTCAGTAGACATGTGGAAAAATGGCCGACGTTTGAAATAAATAATAATGGATGAGTTTTGCTGCTGAATTCATATTCTGCTAACACTATATTAATCTTCAGACAAGTGGGAGTAAATGGAGCATGTTGTAGAAAAGAAAACTTTTGGACTGACTTCACCATAGTCTCTTTTAATAGGTACTGCCTTTTAAAATCCCCCACATTCATTATCAGTTATTACAGATTGGCAGTGCTGTAAGACATGAAGAAAGTAACCTTGAGTGGACAAAATTAGTACCTGTGTAGTTTTGTGAATTTTGTTGGTTAAGGATGGTTCAAATGCTTTTCATGTGTCCCCAAAAGGATCCATTTATTATGTACAATTTACATTGGCCAACAAGATCACGCTATAACATAAAAATACAAGAGCCGTACGAGGTCATGTATGAAATGTTCCATGCTAACAAGAAGGCGTGAACGTTTAACATTCAGGCGCTAAGAGGCCCCTCATCAGTCAACTGGAAGCAAATATGATGCATCACACAGGTGAAGTTCAACAGAGGACAAGAAGCCATAAGAGATGTCATCACCATGGTTCACGCTGTTGTTATCCATCATCTTGCTGTGATGGCTCTTCAGTTATTTGAGGACATGCAGTGTACCAAGGAAAAAAATCAGCTGCTTCTCTTATCCCCAAATAGCAGGAATATAAGCAGAAGAATAAAACTGTCAGGAAAAAAGCCAAACTAACCCGCCGAAAACTGCTAAATACTAGTGAATGGTTAAAATTAATTGTTTACAAAAATGTGAAATCATTTAATCATGATTTCAGGAAGTAGCAGTAGCAGTAGCTCCAAAGAGTTTTTACAAGTGTACATAGCAGCAGACTGTGCACATTTAGTCCTTTCACAAAGTAGTTTATCGAAACACTTGTCTCATCTCCTGTGAGAATGACTTATGCAATTGAGATTCAATATAAAACACCCCCAAATTGATTTCATGTCAAAAATGAATAAAACAATTCGGCTACCGTTAAAACTATGCTGTACTAACGAGCACTACCAAGAATGCAACATCCCCTTATACACCAACGGCATTCTGCATCGGCCAACTTCAAGAAAACACACTAAATAATACATGGACATCGATAGTCAATAGCTGTAGTTTGCTTTTATTTGGAAGGCCTTTGCAGCGGTGCTTACTATCAGATAGATTTACTCCTCCAAGTGACTCTATTTTTACACCCATCACATCATATCTCTATCAACATCTACACACCACCATTTAAAAAAAAATCATATTCAATTGCCAGTTGAGCATGCGAAGAAATCGATAGTCAATTACTCGGTCATTGTATGATAATGCACAAACTTCTAGCTTTAGCACTAGCCGCTAACTCTGTGGTGCATTCTGATGCAGTATGACATTTCCAACTCAGACAGAAAAAAGGTCCGTTGGTGCATTAAACTCATAGAATAGAATAGAATAGAATAGAATAGAATAGAATAGAATAGAATACAATAGAATAGAATAGAATGTCTTTATTGTCTATCTATTTATAGTTATAGTTATAGAAGTCTTATATAAACAATGTGGGCTCTTTATTAATGATAAAAGCTGAAATAAATTAAGAATGAGAATGATGGGGTGGAATTATGTTGATGTTTTATTTAATTACAATAAATGGCCCATCAGGTTACTCATGTTTACTATACCTAATCAATGAACAAGGCTTCCGCCTTCAATTCTTGTCGTTGGTGTGTCAATGAATCCAAATAAAGAAAAAAGCCACTTTCCAAAAAATTCAAAGCTTAATAAATAAGAAAAAGAGCACTATAATACAGGGTAGGGAACTCCGGTTCCTGCAGAGGCATATCCTGACAATTTTCGACGTCTCCCTCGCCTTTCACACTTTGTTCAAATAATCAGCTCAGCAGCAAGCCCTGTGGAAGCCTGATAACGATCCTGACGTTGATGATGTGTTGAAAGTGAGACTCATCAAAAACAGGCAGGATATGCCTCTCGAGTTCCTTACCCTTGCTCATATAATTCCATTTGCCATTCTGTCATGCAAGACTGCACTAGCAGACTACACAAGCAGACTGGACTAATGAAAAAAATGATTGTCAATCAAATTGGAGCCAAGACAGTATAAGATTCCAACCCCTAATTCAGCTTATTCTCACCCTTTTGATTTAGTAATGCAAAGTAACAATTGAGAATTAGCATGGATGGTAGCATTAAAATAGTCAGCCGGTGCCTCAATAGTAGATGAAAACACTTCTCCTTTTTACATGCCAGAGCACCGGGAGAAATATCATTCGATTTAAAATGAAAGGCAATTAGTAATAATTGCAGATTTGAAACAATTCCCAGGCCATTTGTAATAAAGCGAGAATAGCTGTAGGGCCACAACATCGCTTTGAAGCATCAAGGGCTGTGAATGAACTCTGCCCTCACTGCACTGCCCCAATCCTGCGGCAATGGCAATTCCATCCACTCATCGGCAGAATTGGAGCAGTGAAGGGGGGGTATAACGTGACCGCACACTGACCCGGCTTCATTTTCAGGATACTAAAACGCACAGAGCTGCTCATGCAGAAAACATGGAGGTGCAAAAGAGAGGGAATCACGAAACTTTATCCGCCCAATTACACAATGAGGAGAGCAACCTGCTGCTCGTATCCATACTGCACGGAACACTCAGTGCGCCTGAGGCTGAGCCGCTGGCCTCTGCCTCCCCACCTGCCGAGCCTTCCACAGACACAGACAAAGGAGCTCAGCAAAAATGCCAATCAGTAAAGAATAAATGATGAAAAAAAAACCAGCAATGTCCTGTTTCATAACAATGACGACGATCTAGTTCATCACAACAAACAGCGGCAAAACAAACAAATATGAGCAAAACAACATTAGCATGCACTGGGTTTAAAAAGCAGTCTAGTCAACTCATTAGGTGCTTTGTCACACGAAAACACTGTCTGGTTCCGCAGTTAACAAACTGTTGATAATTATGGAGTAATTTAGCCCATTAGAAATAAGTAACAGGCGGAACGGTGGAAGCGCCTCGCAGTTCAGAGGTCCCGGGTTCAATTTCAGCTCCGGCCTTCCTGTGTGGAGTTTGCGTGGTTTCCCCATGCGCATGTGGGTTTTCTCCGGACGCCGGACTCCGCGCTCTAAAACATGCATGGTAGCTGAAATGGAAACCCCAAATTGCTCTTAGGTGTCATTGTCAGTACGGTACGAATGGGTATTTGTCTCTCTTCCCTGCGATTGGCTGGGGTAGCTGGGAAAGGCATCAGCATGCCTGCCAGCGAACCTAGTTAGGATACAGTAAGTGTCTATGGAAAATGGTTATGTCCAAAGTTAATACAGGAACTCAATAATGCTTTTGCACTGTCCGCACAAGCTGGTCTTCATCAATGTACCGTATTATCCGCACTATAAGGCGCACCTAAAGGCCTTATTTTTTTTAAAAAAGCTGATGGTGCGCCTTATAATCAGGTGTGCCTTATATATGGATCAATATTGAGATTGGGTTTTGTAGAGGGGGAATGAACTGATAAAGTAAGCTTTACCTGTTTCTTTTGTGTTTACAGTTGAACAAGGTTGGTCATATTGACATTGAGTTATTATGCTATTGAGAGTTTAGAGTTATTATTTGAGTTGTTATTGTTATTTGTACTTTGAGGATTACTATATTGTTATTGAAAAAGTTTTAAAATATGTCATTACTTGAGGGTGCGCTTTATAATCCGGTACGCCTCATATATGGAAAAGGTTTTTAAAATATGTCATTAATTGAGGGTGCGCCTTATAATCCGGTGCACCTTATAGTGCTCAAAATACGGTACATAAAAAGTGAGGACACGGAAGTGGAAGAGTTGACTCGAGTACATTCCTCTTTCTGAGGTAGAGTATGCAGCCCCTTTCAATTGGATGTTTGTTTCTTTTTTTTCCCCACTGTGGATATTCAATATATCCACATTATTTCAATGACACCAAATGGGGATAAGGGGGGTGATCTGGAGAATTTTCTGCCTTGAAAGCTACAGCAGAGCGATGCCACTAGTGTGTAGACAGAAATTCCACTTGGTGGGACCAAGATGTGACGTTTATCCTGGAACTCACTTATTCCACTCTCTTGTGTTGAAAGCAATTATTTTAATCCTCATGTCAAATTCTGGCTTTGTTGTCAACACATTTGAACTGGAGAAATATAGACCTCACGCTAATGATTTTAGAAGACGAAGGTTAAGGGATGAATGAGACAAGTTGCTTGGAGATGTTCTCAACCTAAATTTAAACACTCTAGTACAATTTCGCTCCTTTGGTTCCTCTGGTCTATGTTTTGTATACTGTAGTACAAAACATGTCACGAAACAGCACAGTAAGATTTCAATCCAAACATTTAAACAAAAACGTATTATGAATTAAAATTGAAAAAATAAACCTGAATGAAAATGCCATAAAAATTGAAAAAGGGCGTAAATTTCCAAAAAAGAAATAGTTTTACTTGGACTGGATTTTTCAGTGTATCAGTTAAAGGGAGTATATGTAATTTTACGCAAGCGCCTGGTAAATGCAGCAATACACACTATTCTTCCAGCTGTCGTTAGCTATAACAGACATGGCGACCTCCAGAGGAGTGCCATCCCCTCATGTAATATAATTTAATGACAACTAGACCTATGATCTAAAACATACTGTTGAACATTTAGAACACAAATATGTGCACGTTTTTGAAATTTATAGGAATTTAATTTACTCATTTTAATGAAAAACGGTCTAAATCTTACATATTGTCACTTTAAAGCCAAATGTGTATTTTGCGAAATAATAAAATTACGACCATTTTGACGGGCAATTACATCACACATATTTACCGCAGTCACAAACAATAGTGGTGGATGATAGTCATGCATGTTTGGGGGTACAAAGAAATTAAAATATTTCAGGAATTAATAACACAAGTGATGAATTATCATGGGAACAAGCCTGCTTTTCCATACAAATGGAGAATTTATACACCAATAAACAATCTTCCTTTGCTGTGTCACTTTCCAGAGTGCTTTGTATGCGGTAAATGCTGACAAAACTATGACAAGAGTTCCAAAACACGAAAGCTCGATCAGAAATCACTTTTTTTTGACACTCAGCCTATGTGTGTGGTAGAGATACGCTCTCAAGAGATGATATCGAGCAGTACTCTCTCTCAATAGTAACAAAATAATAACAAATGGAAAGGTGCATAAATCACACATTCATTTGCACATTTTCGCAAAATTTGCTTTAAAATTGGATACGTTTGGATGAAAACCCCTCTCGTGGTTATTTGTCACACATACGGATGGACTGACAAGTTTAAAGACATCTGTAGCTCCCATTCGAGGACAAACCTTTAACACATTGTTTTTTCATAAAAATATAATAGTAGGTATTAAACAATGATAGAGCCATATCATGATTATTGAGGGATTTCTAATCTGTTTTGTATTATAGGGTCGAGACCTCCGCATTGTTCATTGCTTAAGTGATTCCATTTGGATTATTCCGACAAGAGGTGAGACACCTAACAAAGTGTCCTAAAAGTGCCGTCTGATGAGCTCACAGACGCAGGGTCATCTGGAAGCCATTTCTCCTCACATTCTCCCCCTCGTCTCATTTTAATCTCTCGGTGGAGCGCCGCACCCCCTCCTTCACGCAAGCCCCCACTCCCCGCTCCCCTGGGTAGCCGGAGTTCAGTGGCCGAGGTCCGTGCACGCCAGGCCGGCGCGGCACGCAAGCTCATGCCCGCTCGGCTCCCTAAGCACGCAAAAACTCGCCGGCATTAGAAAGAAATATCTCTTTATTGTACATAATACATGGCTGCTGTGCTGGGTGCCACGCAGTGAAGTTCTCTCACGCAGCCTGCATGCAACGAAGGTGAAAAGTGCCCAAATAGCGCAAGGGAAGAGTGAAATTCAATTACAGTTTTTATCAACTTAACAACAAAACCAGAACTTAATGGCGCCTCTGTGGGAGTTTTCAACTTTATAGTGAGTGACTAAGTATCTTATTTAAACCTAATGTTGAGAAATTCAGGGCAGCCAAGTCTTTAGCATGTCTGGCACGCAGTTTTTAGTTGAACGGTTTGATTCTTGCCTCAGTTTGCATGCCCACATCCACTGCGCTTTCCTAGGTTTTGTTAATTGAAGATTGAATTGTCCATAGGTGGGAAGATGAATGTTGTCGATGTGCTCTCGGTTGATTGACTGGAGAACATTTCAATGACGTGTTGCCGAAAAACAGCTGGCGTAGAAGACAAACACTATCTATTAAAATGTCCCTGTCTGATATTTTCTCATTGTCATGCACATCATGCGAGATGTCATTGTTCCTCACGAAAGCCCAGTTCATCATCATCATCATCAAAGGATTCATTCTGGGGTTGTCTTTTCTTTTCCCTTGAGTTTTTGTGGTTTGTTTGCGATGCCTAGATTGAAAACAAGGGCCAACATCACCAATGAGACATGAGGAAAAAAAGAATATACATAAGAAGTCATGCAAAAAGCCGACATTCAAAGCAGTAAATTCCAGTGTCACCATAGATGTCTTTACTCAAGTTATCGAAAATAGAATAATGTCATTTTGTTTTTGTGTTGGCATATCGCTGGCTTCGGGCGGAAACCTCATAAGTACGGTGGCCCTGAAGTGGACAGTAAAAAAAAGGAAAGCATTTTTTTTTTTTTTTTTTTATGTGATGTCCATCAGAATACTGAGTTATAATAATAGGGCCACATGGTACATTTTTTTTTACTTTAAAGTGTGCCTTCCAGAGCTTCGAAAGAAAAATATAAATGATTCATCAGGAAAAATTGTATACAATCTTATTTAGTTACACTGGCCTTATGAGAGCAAGTTTATACAAGCCTATGAAAAACTTCTGTCAGGGATGCCATGGCGGCCATATTTGCTCCTTCTCCTCTCCTGGAGACTGAGCGTGACGTAGAATCGTTGATATGGAAGTCTGAATGCTATTAGCTGCCACAGGCAACGCTGTACCAACTTGCAAAGGATTGCAGTCTACGAACGCTATAAACGCGCAATGCAAAGCGTATGCATGCCCCAATAATAAGAGAAAAAAAAAAGACAAAGACTACGTCTGTGTGCCTAAAGTAATCATAGAGGGGCAGTTCTATCGCATTGGTAGAGGACATTAGGTCAAAATTTACCCATTTGATAGGAATTCAGTCGTTTTGAAGACAATCTATAAACAAAGCCAAAACATTCCATAATGAATAGCAAAACTGAGAAGGGGTGATGAAAAAGTGCCATGCCAAATTTGCCATGCTAAAATAACCTTGCTAGCGCATTTAGCACCATAATAAGGGCTTGGATTGAAAAAAAAAAAGGGCCAGGGCGTTCGATTTATCTCTTTGTACAAGCCTGGCTGGAAAAGCGTTAAAGTGGGGAATATACTGTACAGCCCTGAACCGCAAAATAAGCAGGGCAATGTCTAGATTACAATTCAACGAAAAAGGGCAGTATGCGTTGTCGAAAACCTTAGACGGCAGTGGGGCACGCACACATTCGTTGATCAATACACTGAGGTTTGCGGGTAAATCAGCCTTCAAGATTAAGTATTTTAGTGCATTTTTCTTGTATTTTATACACTGCAAGTTAGTGTTTACAGCAACAATACAAAACTTTACAATATTGCTCCCTTTACCCATCAGGACATCAATTTGGGATCGCCGGAGTTACACTTTAAATAATCATAAATTTTAAGGGGTTTAATGATGGTGACGGTTTTATTTTTCCTCAGTTCCTGTGGGAAAATGCATGCGTGAGTTTGATGATGTGTTAATGTGTCCCATAAACAGGATGAGCTGCTGTATGAGTGAAAAAAACTGCTACAAGTATCATTGTTTTTAAGCTGAGGGAACTCACTTGTTTTCGACAGTCTGAGGTCTGCTTCCACTCATGGAACTCAGTAACTGAACAAGACAGGGGATGACATGACAACAGCAGCGCAAACACACAGCCTACTAGTTAGTACTAGTTGTCAATCTCACGAAAGCCAGACCTTTTGAAGGAAACAGGCCACAGACTGAATGGCTTGAACCCATTCATGTCAAAAAGTCCTGTTACTACATGACCTTGAGTAAAGTAGATGTCACACACACGCAAAAAAAAAACAAAAAAAATCATGACCTGCTTTGCACTTTGTTCTTTCTATATTAATTGACAAGACCTCATCAAAGAGATTTTTTTGGAAAGGCTAGGCAGATCTTGAACCCATCCCTACCATTTTCCAAAATGCTCGTCTCTCTTGGTCACGGTTGATTCTTTTTTTTTGGTCTGACACAAATGAAATAAATATTTCACAATAACCAGTTTCATTGGGCTTTTATTTGTTCCAAATGAACACAGGGCCCCGAGGCCTCAGTGACGTTGTAATTGAGCCAATCTTATATCAGGTTGCATGTACAGCTGCACGCAAATGATCAAGGGCGCTTTGTACAATCACACTGGTTGGCCAAAAAAACTATCACGCTTCAACTCCAAATTATGAAAGTATTAGGAAGATTTAAGCACCCCAATATATTTAAAAAAAAAAAAAGGGACATCACATTACATTCCAACAGCAAAAGGGTACAAATTGACATTCTTTGGAACCAAATTTTTAACATTTTACATTTGCATTTAACCAAGACTGGCACATGAGCCTGACCGCAGTCCTTGAAGAGTTTCTTTCAGTCTTGTGGGGGGTGCTCCTTTTTTAAGCATGTAACAAAATACTACTTACATACCATTTTAGATCACTTCGAATGCCCTTTCACACGAACAACAATCATGTCTGACATTGACAATGTGCCCCAGTTAACTTGCGTTCAGATTGCGGTCTGGCATGTAAAGACGTGACCAAGTCCAAGCACAAATGCCCAGTGGTTACCTCCTGGTTGTCTGCGGAGGTGCTTGCCCACAGGATGTTTTTGTTGGTGTGTTTACAGCTTTTTCAGTCTGGGCTCACCATCACCCCCCCACCCCCTTTCCAAAAAAATGCTTCTATATGCACGCCACACTTCTTTTTCCAAAGTCCCGCCAGCTCCCCAACTGCCTGTCGGATCCCCTGGCTTCGCTCTCACCGCTGCAACCCCCCCGGTCCGATCCAAAACCCGAGCCCCTTTCCCCCTCTTCCTTCCTCCCTGTGGGTGCTGTGCGTGACAGTAGCTCACTGAGAAGTGGAAATGAGACTAGTAAACAATGATTAGCTCCAGAGCCAGAGCAGCCTGCTCTGCCATTGGTCTCCTCTCCGAATACTGACTGCCCCCACCCACCGGCACATGCAATGTATAGAACGCAACCCCCCCACCCCCAAAACCACACACACATGCACACAATGCCTTCAAGCAAGAGTCAACGTCAGGTCAGGGCCAGCCTCCCACAGCCAGGTTACAAGAGGTAATCACAGGCAAACACGGCAGCCACACGCAAAATGCACACATGACACCCCCCGCCACCGTGACGACCCCCCTCCTCCGACACCCACCCGCCCTCTTTCCCGGCCACAAACCTGGCTCGAATTAGCATGACGGGGATGCAAGTGGCCACATGTGTGCGAGGAGCAGACTGAGGTGAGGGGAGGGGAGGGGAGGGGGGTGTCTCCCCTATAGGAAAAGAAAAGAAACAGTCATCCCCAGTGCAGTGTATTCATATTGCTATGTCTATGGTTAAGCCAGGAATCAATGTGGATGCTTTGGTTCTTAGCCACACCACATTTCTACAGACACAGGGCTCCCAGGCTTGGAATCAGCACAATTCCATATCTATAAATGCATTCTTTTGAGAAATTAACATCAAAGATTTTGTGATAGACTCAAGTTTTATTGTTGCCTTCTTGTTTGTTTACGTAATTTAAGCATGATGACGTTATTGTTTAATTAAAAGCAAAAGTTTTGCAACACACCATGGGCATGTGCCGCCCTTAGTATTTTATTTATTTACTGAGCATCATTTTTTTAACAAGCAAGAGAGGCGTATTATGCATCTCCAATCATGTAAACATGGCATTCGAATGTCTCGCTTGTGAAATATGAATTAAGCACCAAAATCCACCCCGTCCGTCGGGGGGCAGCCATTTTGCCACTTTCTGTCAACTGAAAATGATGTCACAGTTGCTCAGGGCTCAAGTAATGACCAATCCCGGCTCATCTTGCTAAACTCACATGACCAAACTCAGGAAACAGTGAGCTGTGATTGGTCATTACCTGAGCAACTGTGACATCATTTTCAGTTGACAGAAAGTGGCAGAGATGAATAAAAGCGGTTGAATATAGATACTAATTCATATTACAGAAACGCAATATTAATCCGAGTGTTGTATGTAGACAATTGGAAGCGCATAGAGCATATTGTTTTCAAGAAAACGTGCGGGTTGACTTCCTCTTTGTAATCAATACTGTAGTTGACATGATATTGTACCTTTAAACATTTGGTATCAGAATCACTCTTGCACCATGCTTCAAGGGAGGATTAAAGCTTTTTATCTCGCCTTTTTTTTTTTTATCAATTGCCACTAAATAAAAGTGGGCCATCTGAACATACCAGTGCAGTGATCAAGAAACCCATCTTTTAGAATATATGTGCAGCAAGAAAAGTGATGATGTGGCAGAAGTCAGATACAGTACTGCATCAATATTTGATATGTCTGCACATAAAGTATTTTTCATGCAGTGATTTTATTGTTTTTTTCCCCTTCCTTTCCATGATATTATATTTTGCAGTGTGACCGATACTGCCTTATCTTAATTATTGTGGTTGTTTATTGTCAGTCAACAACTTGTAGCCAAAAAACAGAATGATCACTTTGTCTGCCTGTCATGATTTTGTGTTTAACTCGTTTTTTTTCATCTTCGAGTGAAAATGCAGGTGCAAACCTAGGTGTAAACAGAAAATGGCATATTACAACATCTTTTCTTTGTAGCCTTTCTTAAAAGTAAAAATAAAAGCTCAAATCTCATTTATTTCAATTATTTGTTAATACATACTTTCCTTTTTCAGCACGACTTTAGGAAATCGAGGTATTTTACACAGAGAAAACATATTTTAAAGCTATATTGTAGTGTTGATTTCTAAACTAATCCACATCACAACCCCATTCAAAATAGCAACAAACACCAGCCAGCACAATCTTCAAAGTCCACACTGATCAAACAAACTTTTACCACATTAAATCAGTCACCCACATTGCACAAATTAACTTCAATTGCAAACCAAAGCTCACACAAACCGTTTTCAACATTTTTCTGACCACAGTCTTCCAAAGACCAAAAAAGCAGGAATTGAAAAAGCAAGTCAAAAAGTTGCAAAGATTTGCAAACATTTGCCAGTTGTCCAATTAGCAAAACAAATTGGCGCCACACGTTTTCCACTAAATCTTTCACCAGTTACAAAGTCTCTGCTCCTCCATCCAGCCGCGCTCGTTTAGCGAGCGCACTCCCGTTATGACGCTCGCCTCTGAGAGCGCTCAGAGTCAGGGAGATCATGTAGAGGGGGTCTGCAGGACTTCCACAATGGGAGGAGTATGACATCTACTTCGAGCCCTGCCCACTCACAGCAAAATATATAAGGTGGAGGGAGGAATAGTAAGACACTCAAACCTTAAATCATCTGAAAAAAAAAAAGAAAGGGGAAAACTTTAGCCAAAGTCCGTTGAAGTAAACTGGCTGGCATTTGATGAACTTTTCTGAATTTTAGTCTCTAATTTGGGCACAATTTAAAAGCATATTTTAAATAGAGTTTTATACCAAAGACACCCCCCTTACTTCTTTTTCGAAGCAGTGTCTGAACATCTATCCCAATGGCAGTGGACCCTGACTTTGCTGTGAAGAGCAGCAGCATCATGAGAGAGTGGAGTGGACAGGTCCAACCAGCTCTTGTTGCATCCTTCATCTTCCTCTTCTGTCTGGAAGCCTGCCTCTGGTTCAGAAACCTGAGGCTAAAGAGAAGACTGCCAGGACCCTTCGCCTGGCCCGTGGTGGGCAACGCCATGCAGCTGGGCCAGATGCCTCACATCACCTTCGCCAAACTGGCCAAAAAGTATGGTAACGTGTACCAGATAAGGCTGGGTTGCAGTGACATTGTGGTCCTGAATGGAGAACGGGCCATCCGTCAGGCTTTGATACAGCACAGCAAGGAGTTTGCCGGGAGACCGAACTTTCCCTCCTTCCAGATGATCTCAGGAGGAAGAAGCTTGACATTTACTAATTACAGCAAAGAGTGGAAGGCGCATAGGAAAATTGCCCAGTCCAGCCTGAGAGCCTTCTCTTCTGCAAACAGCCAGACCAAAAAAGCCTTTGAGCAGCACGTTCTGGCTGAGGCGATGGATCTGGTGCGGGCGTTTTTGCAACACAGCACAGATGGACGGTATTTTGACCCTTCTCATGAGTTGACTGTAGCTGCCGCTAACGTCTTGTGCGCTCTTTGCTTCGGCAAACGATACGGGCATGACGATGCGGAGTTCAGGACCATGTTGATGAGGCTGGACAAGTTTGGAGAAACGGTTGGAGCGGGCAGCCTGGTTGATGTCATGCCCTGGCTTCAATCCTTCCCCAACCCGGTCCGGAGCATCTACGAAAACTTCAAGAACCTCAACGAGGAGTTTTTCGGCTATGTGACGAATAAAGTGGCGGAGCACAGAGAGTCTTTCGACCCAGATGTGACCCGAGACATGAGCGATGCAATCATCAATGTCATAGAGCATGTAAAAGACAGCGGCCTGTCCAAAGAGTTCGTAGAAGCCACGGTGACAGATCTGATTGGAGCAGGACAAGACACGGTATCCACCACCATGCAGTGGATCATGCTGCTGCTGGTCAAATATCCCGAGGAGCAAGCTAAGTTGCATGACCTCATAGACAAAGTGGTGGGTCCAGACAGACTGCCCTCAACTGAAGACCGAAGCAGCTTGGCATACCTGGATGCCTTCATCCACGAGACCATGCGCTTCACCAGCTTTGTCCCTCTCACCATCCCTCACTCCACCACCTCGGACGTCACCATCGAAGGTCTCAGCATCCCCAAAGACACGGTGGTCTTCATCAACCAGTGGTCTGTCAACCACGACCCCCTGAAATGGAAAGATCCTCATATCTTTAACCCTTCGCGCTTCATGGCTGAGAACGGGACCCTCGATAAGGACGTCATCAACAGCGTTATGATTTTTTCAATAGGTAAGAGGCGATGTATCGGTAACCAGATTGCCAAGGTGGAAGTGTTCTTATTCACGGCCGCCTTGTTGCACCAGTGTGCCTTAAAGAGCGATCCCTCTCAGCCCGTCACCCAGGATTGCTCCTACGGGCTCTCATTGAAGCCCCTCCGATACTGTGTCACTGCTAAGCTCAGAGGAAAGTTACTTGGCTTGGTTTCCCCAGCGTGAGCCGCATGCATCAGCAATGTGACTCAAGGCCAGCAGAGACTCCCTCACACTTCGAAACCAGTGACGTTAAAAAGTGCGCGCTAGCATACCTCCACAAAGTCCTATAAAATGTTCCTATTTAATGTATTTAAACATGCATTGGGTGTGTGCAGTCAAATGTGTAATTTTACACCGGGAGAGTTCTGGTCACTGGACCTTTGGCAGCAAAGCAAGAGGTTAAAAAAGTTCTCCAAATTTTGTACACAATGTTAAGAGTTAAATGTGTGTGTTTGCATGAAGTTGTAGGATCTGCACAGGGGCATCTATGGACTTTTTAATATCTATTAAAACTAACATGTTAATGTAAGAAATGCTTATGAATGTTACACTCACTGCTCTCATTGTAACATATTATACAGGACTGCAACTAACAATCATTTAAACAATTAATCCATCAATAATTTTGCGGATAATTAATCAGGACTAGGACAGTTTTCAAATTAAAATTGCTGATAGTTTTGTTTGTTTGTTTTGGTTTTCATGAACTGGTGACTAATTTGCTTTACTGGCATGTCAAAAAAATCAGCAATAATGTTGACCATTGTTATCCAAAGTAAAAGCAGATTTATGCAAATGTTTTCAATGATAATCACTCTGCTTTCATACATACAGGAAAAAAGAAATCTGAGAACCTTTGTAATCCAGAGACTGATATTCTGAGCGTTTGGGCAATTTTAAGTCTAAAAAATAATGATCAATTAATTTGTCATGTGACCGATTGTCAACTATAAATTGCACCTCTATTCCAAACTGTTCACTTTTGCAACATAGTTTTGTAAGTATTTAGGAGAATAATTACCGTAAGAATAAATGTTATTTGTCTTGTATCATCTACTGTATTCAAAGCATGTGAAGACATTGAATAAAGAGGGATGGTGAAAGAGAAAAGAGAAGTTGGAAGTGAAGAGGAAGTCTTTCATCAACATTCATCAGAGAAAATGTGCACGAACTTTTATGAAGCCAGTGTTCCCCCGAACACCGCCTGCCAAACACTGCTCCCACCAATGCACACAGCACAGATGTGCGCCATGTTTTTTTTCCCCATGAGGCATTATCATGATTATGTTTGTTTACAAATTTTTCAAAGCTACACGGATGTTCCTGCCGCCGTCTCACTCGGTGCTTGTGTAGCTTCTGCAACCCAGTAGGGGCTTCATGTGATAGCTTTAAATGATGACAAAATAAACTATATCAGAAATGAATACTGATTATCTTAAT
The DNA here is from genome assembly GCF_059441005.1 of Hippichthys cyanospilos. Lineage (NCBI taxonomy): Eukaryota > Metazoa > Chordata > Actinopteri > Syngnathiformes > Syngnathidae > Hippichthys > Hippichthys cyanospilos. Next base: position 12,021,110 of record NC_142382.1, read on the forward strand.
AAAAAGTTTTGAATATTTTGCGTGTCTGGGTTTAATTTCATGTTATTCTTTGTAATGAGATGAAATCCCAAAGTCGAGTCTTCTGTGTGAAGTTGCACAATGTATTATGTCTGCCATACAATCAAACATGTGGCAGCAAAATGATGCCACTATTGTCTATTTGTTTGCTATTAGATTTGTGGCTGCATGTAACCTGACCACCAGACAATAACTTTGCAATCTATTTTGTTGCAAAAGCACTCATTTGCACACATGCGACAAACTTGTGTTCCAAACTCTGTTTGAAATTAGTGCAATACAGACAGCAGACTTTTTTTTTAATTGACCACACATTACACAGGGTCATGAGATAGCATGTAGTTTGTATAATATCCACATTTTAAAACTTTTTATGGCAATGTATGTTTGAGAACAAACCTGCTAAAATGTATAATGTTTGAAGGAAAGCAGGGATGAGAATATATCAAGCAGCCTCCAAAACACACTGTGTAATTCAGTGAATTTATTTATATTTCATTTGGGTAGAAATATTTGATTCGTTCACAGTGTTTATCTCGTTCACACCATAAACCATAAATACCTAGTTTTGGCAACCGGGCGTATAAAGCATCTCCTGCTTAGCTGTCATTTTACAGGGGATGCTGCTGGAAGGAGCCCTAAGTTGGACTAAGGTCTGCAAACTGTGGTCAAAAAGGGAGGGGAGTAACCTTAAAAAAAAAATCACGGACCCCTCCCACCATAGGGATACATATAAGTGAAGGCTTGAATCTGCTTTCTTCTAAACAGGTCATCTGAAGACGAGTCGCGCCACGGCTGACTTCTCAGTCTAAGTGTGAGATCGTGAGCGCTGCTTTTATTTGATCGAGAATGACCTAACACAAGAAAGGCCTTGGCTGTGACTTCATTAACTGAAGAAGAATCTCCCAGAATGATTGGAAGTGAGCAGTCTTTTCTTTGGACGCAAAGGTGGACATCCAACAAAAGATAAGACGATGGCTCACATGGACGCGGAGTTTGCTGCGAAGGGCAGCAGCAGCACTGCTCGTGAGTGGAGTGGACAGCTCCAGCCTGCTCTGCTTACAACTTTTCTTTTTCTTATCTGCTTGGAGGTCGGCCTCTGGCTGAGGAACCTGAGGCTCAAGAAAAGACTGCCGGGGCCCTTCGCCTGGCCCGTGGTGGGCAACGCCATGCAGCTGGGCCAGATGCCTCACATCACCTTTGCCAAACTAGCTGAGAAATATGGAAACGTGTACCAGATAAGGCTTGGTTGCAGTGACATTGTGGTCCTGAATGGCGACAGGGCCATACGCCAGGCTCTGATTCAGCACAGCAGGGAATTTGCCGGCAGGCCCAACTTTGTGTCTTTTCAGTATGTGTCAGGAGGGAAAAGCCTGACTTTCACCAGTTACAGCAAGGAATGGAAGATGCACAGGAAAATTGCTCAATCCACCATCAGAGCATTCTCATCTGCAAACAGCCAAACCAAAAAAGCTTTTGAGTGGCAAATAACAGCCGAAGCCATAGAACTGGTCGATATTCTCCTTAAACGAGGTTCTCAGGGTCATTATTTTAATCCCGCCCACGAGCTAACAGTGGCTGCAGCCAATGTGATTTGTGCCTTGTGCTTTGGAAAACGTTACGGACACGACGATGCTGAGTTCAGGGCCCTTTTACAGAGGGTAAACGACTTTGGGCAGACTGTTGGAGCTGGCAGCTTGGTGGACGTGATGCCGTGGCTTCAGTCCTTTCCCAATCCCGTCCGCAGTGTCTTCAAGAACTTCAAACACCTGAACAATGAGTTTTTCAAGTTTGTTCAGGGAAAGGTAGATGAGCACAGAAAGACCTTCGATCCCGAGGTAACCCGGGATATGAGCGATGCTTTCATCGGGGTTATTGAGGAGAGCGAGAGTGACAAGGGACTCACTCAGGGCTATGCTGAGGGGACAGTGGCAGATGTCATCGGTGCAGGTCTGGATACTGTTTCCACCGCTCTTGACTGGATACTACTACTCCTGGTGAAATATCCTGAAATCCAACTGACACTCCAGTCGCTGGTGGACAAGGTGGTGGGTCCCGACAGACTTCCCTCTGTTGAAGACAGGTGTCACCTGGCCTATCTGGACGCCTTCATCTACGAAACAATGAGATTCAGCAGTTTCGTGCCAGTCACCATCCCCCACTCTACCACCTCCGATGTTACCATTGAGGGTTTACGCATTCCAAAAGACACGGTGGTCTTCATCAATCAGTGGTCCATCAATCACGATCCAGAGAAGTGGAAGGACCCGCAGAGCTTCGACCCCTCACGGTTCCTTGACAAGAGTGGCTCCCTAGACAAGGATCTCACCAATAACGTGATGATCTTCTCAGCGGGAAAAAGACGTTGCATCGGTGACCAGATTGCCAAGGTGGAGATCTTCTTATTCTTCGCAATCCTTCTTCAGCAATGCCACTTTGAGAAATGTCCCGATGAAGACTTGTCCTTAAATTGTGCCTACGGTTTGACATTGAGGCCTTTGGATTTCAAAATCACTGTCAAACCCAGGCGAGAGAACTTTTTCACAGAAGGTGGTCAAAAAGTTTAAGCTCACCTATGAGATAAGCTAAGAATTATTGTCACACCACAGAGAAATTCATGCAATAAGCTTATAATCTTTTACAGTACATTTCCAGACATCCCATGTCTTATATTTTAATTAATTTCTCAGAATGTTTGTATGAAGTAACCCTGTAGGTATTTACAGTATGTATGTACAGTATGTATGTAATGTATGTATATATGTACATATTTATGTATGTACTGTATGTGTTTATATACTCAGTAAGCATAGCACAGATATATCCCTGGCCACTTTATTAGGTCGACCTGCACACTATAATTAGGTATGTGACAACAAAAATTAAACTTTTTTTTATCAGCAAGACAGATGTCACAAAAAGCAAAACGTACAACAATGTACGTTTGTCATTATGGTTAGAATTTTGTCATATTAAAAAGTTATTCTTCTTATTGTATATCTCAGATCGAGATGTTTCGTTAATATCTTACAAAACACCCCGATCTGAGATATACAGTGTTAATTGAGTTAATCATCGCTTTGTAGTATTATCTTTATAAAGACATACAGTGTGCAGTAAACTGGTGTACCTAATTTTGTGGCCAGGGTACTAGCTAAACTATTTTATTTGATTTATACTTTGTGAATTGCATAGTCACGATCTACAATACTACATAAGAAAAGAGCTGCATATATTGTGCATAAACAGTTATTTCTTATAATAAACCTGACAAATATGTACTTTGGAGTGTGACTAAAACCACACAGGAAAAATAAACATCTCTGCTGACTTACAAGGGAAAGTGTTGAGTGTCATTGGGGGCAGAAAGGATAATAATAAAAAAAAAAGAAAGAAAGAAAAAAGTCTAGCGAGGTCAAAGAGATAATAATAACACCTCATGTCTGGCCTATGTTGTAAAAGATTCATATGCGTTACTGGCCCAGGTCGCTCCTGCCCTGAACCCTTACCAAGGGCATGCTGTGACTCTCTACTTCAGCCAGGCATTAATGTTTAATACAGGTCTCTCAGTCCATTTTTGTCTTAACCAGTTTGAGTTTTATATGCTTGCATAGAAAAAGGTTGAATTATTGCCGTGACTGATGAAGGAAGGCAGTCTGGGTCGTTTGACAAATGGAAGACAAGCAGTCCTGTCCAACACTTTAAGAAACTACAAAAGCTTTGATTGGCTGGCTCCTGCAAGTTATTTGGAAAAAAATTGAAAAAAAAAAACAAACTTTTGGCTGACTTTTGCATATGTCTTTCTGGTAGAACACTATCCCTATGTTTCTTTTTATTGTTGTTGAATCATGCAGGTGATTAATAACAAAGGTGCTTTTAAGAGTTTGGTCATATGACATTCACAAACTGGGCAATGATTGGTCAATCCCTGAGCTCTGAGCAACTGTGATGTCATTTTCAGTCAACAAGAAGTAGCAAGTAGCATGTTCACCTATGAAGTATAAAAACGGGTTGCTTTGGCTGCTAAATTAACATTCCATAAACACAATGTTAATTAGAATGTGTATTTAGACAAGTGGGAGTGCACAGCACATATTACAGTAACGAAAATGTTGGTGTTGATTTCCCTTATAAGATGAAAGTGAGCCTGTATGTATCCCTATAAGGCTGATAACAGCAGCTAAATATATTAATACTAAATTAAAGCCATGCAACCGTTAAAGAGCTTCTTTTTGATGTTTAAGGCGCTAACAGCTTTGGTTTCACTTTTGCTTACTCGCAGAAACTCCTAAACCAGCCGCTGTTCCAAATATGTCCTATCTTAAAGTACAGTCGGTCAATATTGGTTCGAGAATGGTTTAGCGGCTTATCGTTCTCATCAAAACTCGGACATTGGCCTTGCTTTACCTGCTGCCAAATCCACTTGAAGGAAGCTTGTTTTTGCTGACATTCTGTCTTATGCAAGCGCTCTCCATCATGTTCTCCCTTTGACACCGCAAGGACCTCAGAGGGAGGAACGGGCAGGCCGACCTCCCCGGTTTCCAACTTCCCAAAACATCCATGAAATCTGGTCTGTTGAAAAGTTCCCTTTCACCTCCTGAGTTTTTGCGCCACACACCCCCTGAAGCCTATGACCTGCAAATTTTAACTTGGGGGAAAAAAATATGTACAAGCAGACAGTTTTCTTTTTGGGGCTTACACACACGAGGCACATACACATTGCTGCGGAGTAACCTCCCACACGGTTGTCTCCGCTAACACCATTCCAGCGCGGCTGTCTGAGCTCTGCCAGTTTTTTTTTTTTTTTTTTTTTTTAAACACGCACGCTAGAGTCACTTCTAGATGACACGCAGTGGGGTAGAGTTATTTCTTCCCTCATCTTCTACTGGAACACATGCGGAAAATTGTGCCTGCGTATTGGCTCCTGTCTGTCAGTCTTTCCTACAAGGCTGCCCTCAACGGCAACGCATTCACCACAACTTCATTTCTTATCCAAATTGCTGCCGACAAAAGAAAATACAGCTGTAATTCTGCAAGTAACGAGCCAAAGCACAAACATCAAAACAGAATGAATCGCACTTTTGTATAAAAAAAGATGTAAATGTTATCCATAGCCTAACGCGTGGTACTGCAAGCTATGAGTTTAAAAAATAAGTGTTAAAAGTGTAAAGATAAGTGACAGTTACATCAGCATCGTGAATGATAATCATCATCAAGCGTATGCATTCAATAAGAATTACAGTAATTCTCTAAGTATAGGACACACCTGTGTATAGGACGTACCCTAAATTTTAGGGTCAAATTCTGATATTTTCTACGTTCATATCCATAAGTGTTGCAGGCGTGTTTCAGATTTCCCACATAGTGAGCATTCAATGAACGCAGCGCCAGTGTAACGTTGAATGCGCTCCAAGCTTTTGTTTTTCCTCTTCGCCGCAATGCAGCTTGAGTTTATTTTGCCATAAAAACTTCACGTTGCACACCATCCTTCTTCCACCAAGTTTATTATTGGGTGTGTATAAGGCAAAAGATTTCAAATGAATAAATGTCATTGGAATACCTTTTTGTGTTTTTGAGCAATTGCGCACAGCCTTGTGCCACTCTTAACTGAATCAGTTGGAGACATCGCAACCTTTACATGGTCCTCGCCGCTTTAATAACATTCCTGTGTGTGAACAAGAATGGACTCTAGCGTTGGTTCAGTCTGCTCGCTTCTTTTTTTGAATATAACAACATCAGCTAACACGAGCTGCTGTTAGCTGCAACAGGCACTTAATGCTAACAGCCAACTGAGGTCTGACCTTTAGCTCGTCTCGTTACAGTAAGGATTGTAAGACTACGACCAATTTAAAAATGTACATCTGTTCATCAAAACTCAGCTCACGTGGCTGACGGATCAATCTTCCTCAAAGGTCGTTGAACAATAAGGTTCAATATAAGGGCCGTGTCAATACTATCCACTCATATTACCATACTATATTAAGTTATCAGGGGAGCCATTAAACTGAACACCAAATTATCTTGCATTGCCACAAAATTATTTACAAGAAGTAAATATAACAAATACAACAACGATTACACACCAGGAGAGCATAAAAAAAGGAACATGACCACTAAAAATAAAATTAGCCATAACCAAAGCCATTTGATGGACATGACTATTTACAAATCCACCCATGAAGTTATTCGACTTTCAAAAAAACAGGTTGCATTCCTGCTTACAACTGAAAATGTTTTAACTACGTTAAAATATTTATATAGACTTACTGGAAAGCAATTATAAAATAATGTGTCCCTACTGAGTACCAAATAAGAGAAAACTTGAACGCATCATTAACATCACTGTTTTTCAACCACAATAAACATTTTGTTAAAAAAAAAAAAAAAGATATCAGCCTTTACAAAGATATACAACAAAAGCACCATTTGAACATTTGGAATAATAAAAAATTGGTAGCACAAAGAACCCTAAAATGACTATAGTCTTGCATTCCTCCATGAGAGTGATTTGCAAGGTTTAAAAAAAAAAAATCCCTTAACAAATCATAATTTGCAATCTGACCATAAACTCCATTGTTTTTGTGTGATGTTCTTTTGGTTACCCTCCAACAAAACAATTCCTCTGTTTCCCTTCTTGTGGGATTATGTTATTATTATTATTATTATTACTATTATTATTATTATTATTATTATTATTATTATTATTATTATTATTATTATTACGTTGTTGTTATTATTTTGGCATGATATGTCTTTAACACTGAATTAAAAAATGTTTATATTGTTGTCTGCTTTAATCTATATGTTCTACGGCAAGTCAAATAAACAATAAACTGTCAAATTATTCCTGTTTTGGAAGTCAACCAGTGCTGAAGCTGACCCGAAGTGACCCGTATTAGCAAACATTCACCCAGCTTTAGGGGCGGGGCACCCGAGTAGCTTTTCTTATAAAGTCACACGTTGTGTGGTTTTGTCCGTCACAGCTCTTTCCATACTTTCCTAACTATTATTTTCACGTGGCGTGGAAGAAACCGGTCCATGTTGGGCAGTGTGGCCAAATGCTAACATGAACTCTGTTTGTCAATGTTTAAGTGGTGTGTTTCTTCTTTTCATTGGTATGGAAACATAGCAACAATGTTGCCATTAACACTGACCGACCGCATCATTAAGGACACTTGCCAATGGAAGCCAATACACAACCTCAAAATGATGAAAGGTGGTTACTTAAGTTGAGGCTAGTTTTGCATAGAATATTACAAAATTCTTTTTATAGATCTTTTTTCTTCTCTTGTGACCAAGTTCAGATAAAAAGTTTCTCAATCCGATGCAGTTCTACAAAAGCAGCTACTTACTATACTATACTATACTATACTACTTACTATACTGTATATGCTTGTTTCTTTGAAAATAAAAATTGAGATATTGCTACAGTATTTTGAATGTTGTGAAAATCCTAGTTGTGAGAAAAACGTGATTAAAGTTTTGGCACATTCATCCGCATTTGTCTTATTTAAAACAAATTACAATAAAGAACTAATATGGGCCTATATCACTATGTGTTTCTGCTTCCTCAGGTGAACACAACTTCATTTTTTTTTTACACCCCAAACCTACGACAGAAAAGGAATTCGACAACTCACCCACTCCCAAATAATTGATGACTCTGGTTATCTCCTAATAAATCTTCGTGGAACTGTAAAGCAGGAGCGCCTGGTGGTCCAGCAGTGTTGAAGGGCCGTCAATCTTGCGCAGTGTCAGAGAAGGAAGGAGTTAACCCAGATCATGATGAATTGCCAGCTCCACTCCTTTGGACAATCACAGTGGATTGTGTTCAAGGAAAGCAGCAGGTGGCTGATGTGTTTTGAAATACGTTTTGGAATTTTTGGTGAGTTTATAGCTCTCTAGGTTATATCACATTACAGAACAACATTGAGAAATTCTCAAAAGAGTGATATCTCCTCCCATATTGATAATTTAAAGTTCTGCAAATCATCAGCTGACAAGGTTGATGAATTACACTTACTGCGGATGTTGAAAGTGATTTGAGTCGCTGTGAATAAAATTAAGGTACCAAATTATTTTTACAGTGCAATTATCAATATGGGAGGAGATATCACTCTTTTGAGTATAAGATTTAATCATTTGTACGCACATATTTAACTGTAAAGTTTAAAATATGGCTGTTTTAAAATGTTTAATTTCAATCAAGTAATTGTATAGTTTAAGATTTTTTTTAGCTTGTCAAATAAAGGGCACAATACATAATTGATATCTAAAGATCTCTCAAATTTTTTGAGTGCTTGAGCACCCTCAAAAATTAGCTAGCCATGCGTATGTGACAAATAACGTTAACCCATTCAATCCCATATATGCCTTTATAGATACTTCTTTACAGTATTTTTTTGTTATTCAGATAAAGGTGAGTCTGAAAAAAATTGCACTGAATTAGTTATGCATCATCAATTTTTAAATTACATTTTTATGTATATAATATGTAAATAAATAATGAAAAACACAAAGCAAAGACAAAGTCAATAAACACAGCTCAAATTTTATGTATTTTACACAAAAGTCTTTGTAAAATCTTTTTGAAAAACATATAAATATATAAAAAAAAATGTTTTTATTTATATATATATATATATATATATATATATATATTTTATATATATATATATATATATATGTATATATATATATATATATATATATATATATATATATATATATATATATATATATATATATATATATATATAAATATATATATATATATATATAAAATATATATATATATATATAAATACAAAAAAAATATATATATATATATATATATATATATATATATATATATATATATGTATATATATATGTATATATATTTTTTTTATAAATACGCAATTTATGATAAATGTGTTGCGGCATCAAGACATGGATTATTTATGGACTGCGATGGAGGAGTTTCAGCATGTGTCATAACATAGTTTAGTTTCAGGGTGTCCTCACATATGTAGTGGATACCTCGGCCCCTTAGCAAACAAGCCACCAATAACTCATCGCCTCGACTGCAGCATAAGCGTTCCCCTGTCTGTCACTTTCACGCTACTCTGCTCCAAGCTCTCCTCTCAGCAATGCGTGGAGCCAGACCAAAACAATTCAGCAATAAGCTATTTGCATCTGCAGCGTTTAATTTTCGCTTATTTTCACATTTTCCTTTTGTCTTTTCCTATTGCCTGACAGAATTCCCGCCACTAGCTGAGGGAACAACGGCTGACCACTCCACTGAAAATATGTCGCTCTGTTAAGACTTAAAACATGCAGGCATGTTGTTGACAGTATGAGTGGTTTTATTTCAGAATGACTATGGAATCACAATTTTACTTCACTTTCACTTTACTGTGCTTATTTTTGATGGTTGACTAAAAAAGATCCCATCATATAGGGAAATAACATACTGCTTTTCAACATGTTCAATGAGTACTACTCATATGTACCTACACAGCATAATTGGTCAATTGTATAATATTTCCGCAGATTCCCTGGCAATGTCTGCAGTAGCTTTTCCTGTTTAGGCTTATGCCCCAAAACGCTTTGGGGTTAGGGAAATATTATGGCTTGGTTGTCTTGGTTGCAGTAACAACAAGAACTACAAACAAACAGCTCCTCTTGCATTTAATAGCCATGGGTTTTGTCGAAAGTGCACGTTATTTTACAGCCGCAGACGATGTCTCCTCTTTCGGTGCGGCCAACGCCTCGCTCTCGATATTTCTTTTTCCCTCGAGATGCACCTGAACCGTGCACTGTCCGCTGAACATGAAGTCATGAGGAACCATAATGTACAGCACCTTACTTTATTCAGCAAGCAGCGAAACCAAAAAAAAAAAAAAAAACAAGCTACTCTCACTAGACACCAGCTAAAACAAGAGCTGTAAAACAAAATTCTGACGCTACAAAGTCAAGTGTTTGTTTTGGTTCGTTCAGTGCCACATGCAGTGGTCCAAAGTCAAAGAAAAAGTGAAAGAAAAATGCTTATACTTTGTGACAGAAATTGATTTTCTGGTATTTCATTTTTGACTCCGTATTTTTTTGAAATGTACTTTCTAAACCTTACTTTGCAAAAAATCATTCATGACTTGAGATACTTGTTGCAGCAAAAACGCGAATTGAAACCTAACCCAAGGAGCATCAACAATGGTGGCAACAGATTCAAGAGATTCGAGATGCAACAAATAATAGATAAATCAGCAACTAATTGATTACTAAATGAAAACCTGTCCATTCTCAGATTCCTTTGACACTCTATGAAAGCAGACGGATTAGTATAGTGTGATTTGGCATAAGGCAATAGTAAACACCTGCTTCAACTTTGGAAAAACAATGATAAACATGTTTGCCAATTTTCAGACATTAAAAACTTTCAGTTAGTGAAATATCTGTACTGTCAAATTGTTAAAAAATAAAGGGATGGAAATTAAATTGTCCTTTTAATCGATTCATTGATGAATCGACAACATAATAGATGTATTTATTTATTTAAGGACTACTACTACTATTACTACTTCTTCAACTATTTATTATTCATTTAATAATAAATGTTCTTCCAACAAAATCACACATATTGTATCAACTCAAATACATCTACGTTTGATCCTCATCTCAGTCATTGCGCAATTCCGAGGATCTTCGTGAAGGACTCCATCTAAGAGGGAGTATGGAAGCCATTTAGGATGCATAGAATACATCTCACAAAACCACTTGAGCTACGGCGGAGGTGTGGATCATAAAGAATAACAGAGTGAGGATGAAGTATGCTTATGGGGATGATAGTTGCGAGGGTTTAGAGACGGCGCTGACTCCGCCTGGCAGCATGAGATGCCTTGGCTCGGGTTCTACGCTCCTCCAGTGTGAGAAGCCCAGCTCTAATCCTCCGAGGGAAAAACTGAGGAGACACCAAAGCTGATCGCGCTTTGACTATTTATGTGGCCTTATTGTGTCCACCAAAGTAAGCCAAAGGAAAAATATGACATGTCAAAGCCATGCAGTGCCAATATCTGTCATATGCAAAAATAGCTTTACGCTTAGTTATTTATTACAACCAGATCATCAGCAACAACCACTTAAGATTTTGGATTCAACTGTTGAATGAAGAACAGTATAATAGATGACAACAAATACACATTACAGCATAATGTGTGACTTCATAGTACTGTGTAATGCTTTCATTTGGGCCTGTGCCAGACCCCCACACAGCAACAACACAGACATTCAGGTGCATGTTGCACAGCACGTAGCAGAGACTAGATTACCCATTTAACAATGTCTACGTAAATTCGTAATCATAAATAGTTGCGTGTGCTGTTTAGGCTAAGAAAGGAACATACAGCATGCCTATACATTAGTTTAGTTTTCCATGTATTTTTCAAGCAAACCCAATCTTTTTCACTCTAGGGGTTGTCTGTGCTGCTTTTTTTTTATTTTACATGGTATATCCTACTGTGAAATGACTATATTTGTTTCCACTCAAAACTGAGCAAAAATTACAGTCAGATTTACTCTCTGAATTTTACTTACTTCCAAGAGTAAAGTTTACTTTGGAATTTCATTCTGTTTAGACTGGGACCAATATAGTAGTCTTTTTACAGTAGAATGTACTGTGTAGAGTCTGAAAAACATTTCTTTTTTAGAGGTTTTTTTTTTTTTAAAGCCACATTTTTCAGGCATTGATTGCTCACAGCTCAGGTTAATTAGTTACAGGTGTCAGGACATCCTGGACAATCATGCCAAATTGTTTGAGCTTCAATTAAAAATAAATGGATAAATAATAATAATGCAGGAGTATATAGTATGCAGGACTTCAAAATGTTTTGACCTCAAGAGGTCACAGTTCTTTTGCAGCAGCGAGTTGGGTATGTGTGTGAGGGTCAATTGCTTCGTGTGTAGGTGCGAGTCATCAGCTGTTTTTTTTTCCTCTACTTTTCTTTCGGTTGCGTTCGTCTGCTTCGCTCAGAGTGCAGTGGGCTAATCGTTACAGCAGGTCCCTCCACTCAAAACAAAGGTCATCAATGACACATTGTTGCCAATTTGGTACTGTCAACTGGTGCCCGTGGCGAAACGAGACTTACGAAAACTCCCCTCGCGCCACAAAAAAAAAAAAACAGCGTAATCCAGAGCGCACCCTAGAGACGGGAGTCGGGGTGTCTGCTCCAATTCTCCAAACCAGCATCACATTGCGGGGAGAAACCATTTAGCCAACGCTGGACTTTGGCTGACTCTCCAGTAGCACAGGCGTCGCGGCATACCACCGCAACCCTCCCCGCTCTATTCCATTTACTCCTCCCACGCTCACTCCCACCCCCCGCCGTGTTGTCTGCCAGGAACGGAGACGTATGGGTCTCTGCTGAGAACTGCCTCCAAGGTAGCCGTCCTTTCCTCTGCCAGCAAAAATAAGGCCTTTTGCGCTCTCTTTCACTCTCTCTCACCTTCTCTCCATCCCGCCTTTCTGCATCACAATGGCCAAAAAGCTGCCAGGAGCTGCAGCCAACAATAGTTCAATCCACGTTGCCCCCATTTTCCCTTTTGGCTTCTGGACGTGGCCCAGTAGAATTTATATAGAAAGGGGCCCACCGATTTTGTGTTGTCAAAAATATGTTACTATGAACACACTGGAGCATTTGTTGCCTGCGTTGTTGTTACTTTGACAGAATGAGTCCAAGACAGCGCTTTAAAAAGGAGACTTAGCCAAAGTCTTTAGCACAGATGTGAGATAAGAATATACAAATATCAGGGCGTAGAAATACGTCAGATACTTACAAACACACACACACACACACACACACACACATAAAATAAGGGTTGTAGGAACATGTAATTGACCTATTCAGGCTGTAAGGCCTCCAGCTCTAATGGTAACAGCAACAACAACATGCTTCAAAGTAAACTTTTTCCTAACTTTGACCTGAATCCAATCACGATTCCAAATTTTTAATCCCCAGGCAGCCACTTTTCAAAATCATGACAAGTGTACCTAAATTTGGACGCTATTTGTTATTCCTGGGACATGGGATCGTTCCGAGGATTGCTGGAAAAAAAGCAGCGCAGAAATTTTGAGGCTCAGATGGGAAAACGAAAGATAAATGTTCTGCAAAGTTCTATCCGTTCAATTGTTTCTACAGCACTTTTCCTCATTAGTTTTGAATAAAACCGAGACCATATTTCAACTTTCTATCTCAAGAGGAGGGGTGCACTTGCGACTGGTTGGCACTCAATCGTGGGCACTGACGAGACAGCTGCAAAACCTGATTTTTGGCATCAATGCATTGATAAGAGGAATCTTCGCTGCAGCCTGTGGATCCCCGATGATTACTATGCATCCTTGCTTCCTCACTGGACGTGCAAACATTTAGGAGCTTGCTTGTTTCCTCCCCAACAGAGCAGCTGAGAAAACAGCACTTTCTACACAACTTGCAATGTGAAGAAACGCTGGAAACAATGAAATTCGAGCGCTCACGTCCCGTAGGACTCGTTAGGATTGTCCCCATGTGGCCGTCACACCTTCTCCTTAATTTAGAAAACACTGCACGAAAAGGCTGTTGCATACAGTTCATCAGTGATTTAATACTAATCATTGAAACGAAGTAATAACGGAGGTGAGCGCTGATTGTGAAGACAAAGATTTTGGCTGATTTCACAAGGAAAATATACTCGAGGCTCCAGTTCACCCATATCATGTTCCATAAACTTAAAAGATTTGTTTTAATTTCAAAGAAAATGGAAAATGGCATTTAAAAAAATAGATGACTTTCTCATAAGAACTGGTAAAGGTCTTGCATTTGTTTCATTTTTTCCACATTAATTAAATAAATCACACATTTTACTGCGAGATGCCTCAATAGGAAGCACTGAATGGATCACTAAAATCCTCATTATTTTGTAATCAATTTGAAAGTTTATTTAGCTTATTTTGCTTCTCAAGAAAATTTGCACAAAATCAGAATATGAAAAAACAGGAATATGCCTACAATGACTCCACAGTCCCTTCAGCTCCCGTCGTCTGTCTCCAGCACCACTTTTTCTTCACGCTCACTGTCCTCATCATCAGCCTCATTTCCAGTCGAGCTGCCTAGCCAACAACAACTCCCAAACCAAAATAAGATGATAATATACAATAAATTACAACCAATCATCTTGCCTATGAGCAGTCAAACTCAATCGGGTGATAGTGCTTCATATGTCATAACACATCATTATGACTTTCAGTTAGGTGTCCAAGCACTGATTTATGTAGCTAACCAATATGTGTAATTGTGTATTTGAAAAGGGAAGTGAGCTTTCATCAGGTCTGTGTTACATTCCAATACAGTCACACATTTGCAAATGATTATTGCAAAACACTGAAGCCAGCAAAATGTGTCTACTTTATAGACTCATTAAAATGACTTGCAGCATTGGTGGCACTGTAGGATAAAGCCATAATGTTTTTGTATTGAAAGTGACTCCACTCCGACTGAATTATTCACGGTGGCGTCTCGGAATGGAAATATTTATGTAAAGGACTAAATGTACATAAAATCTTCTAACCTTCACATAGCTGAATTTGGATGATGACGGAACAGCAAACACAAAGTAAATTTGAATCCATTTACCATTCTGGTACTCATTGGATGCCAAAAGGCAGGCTAGAGTTCATAGAAATTTCCTGGAACTGGAGAGTTTTTTGGGGGTTTTTGGGGAGGGGGCTAATATACTAATAATGTATGGTTACTTTAATAATAAAAATGTTTACTCTCCTCCAAAAGGCTTTATTTGACAAAAACAAAAGATTTCTTTGCTGAATTGATTGACTTGATTTGGCCAATTGCTTATCCATCACGATACAGTACATGTCTGCCTCAATGGATTTCTTAAATTCATACTGATGCATATGTGGTTTCGGAATGTTTTTCATGTTATTTTCCTTTTCTGACTCACCAGGCATTCAATAGATAGTATAGTGATTAGTGGCACGAAGTAGGGCTGTACACAGGAAGGCAGCAAATGCATTAAAAAAAAAAAAATCCTCTCAAATGAGCATAACTAGGGGGCAAAATGTGAGCACTAATTCGGGCGAGAGGCCAAGTCAAACAGCCAAAGAGAGGCCAAAGAGAAACCTGTGAGTTCCAATCCAGTTGATGGATAGTGGACAGGCTGTCAAAAAATCAAGATTCTCATTGACCGTGATTCAATATCTATTAAAAACGTCTCAAAACTAAAATTCTAAAAAAAAAAAAAACATATCCACTTCCTGTCGGCTTCCATCATAAACTTATTGAGATTTTTTTTTCATTTGAAAAGTTTTTTATATAATGTGGTATTGCAATGCCTGTGAAAAGACAAGGTATCTCGTTCAACCTATTTTATTATACAGATGCACTTTCCTCTTATTGTAGTTATACTATTGTTGTTATACTGGTAGCACAATTGAAGCGTGGTTAGCACGTCAGCCTCACTGTTCAGAAGTCTTGTGTTCAATTCCAGCTCGCCCCAGCCTTCCTGTGTGGAATTTGTACGTTCTTCCCTTGTCCGCATGGGACTTAGGTTCCCTCCCGCATTCCAAAAACATGTATGGGAAGTATAATGCACACTCCAAATTGTCTGTAGGCGTGATTGTGAGTGTGAATGGTCGTTTGTCTCTGTGCATCCTGCAATTGGCTGGCAACCAGTTCAGGAAGTCCCCAGCCTATTGCGCTAAGATGACTGGGATAGGCACCAGCAATCCAGCAACGCTAGAGATCATAAGCGGCAACAAAAAAGGGATGGATGGATTATTTTATAGTATAAAAGCTATACAATTTATACCTTACGTCAAAGAGTTGTCCTCAGGTGTCCACTCGCTGATTTTCAAATAAAAACAATAAATATCTGCACAACTATGGATTGAGGCAGAAACCATTTTTAATTGAATCAAATCAAAACATTTTGGATTGAAAATAGTTTTGAATCGAATCGTACACCAAAACATCATAAACTAACCAAATAGTTAGACAAAGATTCCCACTCCTAATGTATATATATGGACATTATCTAATCACTTTTTTTCTTCTATTTATTATAATGGATTAGTGATGAATTTTGTAATTCAATGATGCAATTTTGTCACATGTAATTAGTTTCTTCCCAAAGCTGAACACAAACATGCTATACAGATTTAATAGTGCTGAATGCATTCTGCATCTCTACTATGAACTTTCTCTTCTTTTTTTACTCACACACATGCACGCACACAAGAACATACAACTGTGCGCTGTGTTTCCAGTGCAATGCAAAGTACTGCCAAGTCACACAGCTTGTGCGGAAGGGAGGTCCACAAAGCCAGGGGGATGGTACGTGACAGAAAGCAGGCTGAGCATGGATGTTTGTACGAGTCCGTTCAGAGGTTCAATCAGGGCCGTGTGACTGATTGCATAAACGTCTCCAAACTATGTGTATATGATGAGTGGCGGTGTGTTTTCACAATGATGCCTTGCACCCCAGAAACATACTGTAGCTAAAATCAACGCTTCATCATTAAAATCATACTTGGATATACAGTATCTTGAGCTAGTTTGACCACTGGAATGGCCTTCACGCAAGAGCTGAGACCTGAACACTGTTGCTCAGATCATTTCTCAGCCCAGCAAGTATGTCCATATCAACCGTACCGGTCGGGTCTCTGCGCTGGCTCGCTGTCACTCAGAGAATACATTTTGCTTGTGTAGAAGTCATTTTTTGGCGTAGCAGCAAAGAACATCTCTGATATGTTTGCCCTAGAGCGTATATCGGCAATCTGCGGCTCATCCTTATGTCGCAGCTCTGCGTGGCTTGAGAAAATAAATAATGCTTGGTTCAGACCGACTACGTGGACGGCATAACAAGCGACGCGTTTGAATTGCTGTCAATGCAGTTGAATGAGGAACAGAGAATGTAAACTGAAAATGGATATACAGCTCGGTCTCCCAGATTAAAAACACAAATTTCACATTAAGATATACAGACAAGTAAACGTTACAAACTGAAGTGCTTGAAGAATATTTAACACAGAATAAATATCAATGCCGTGGTGGTCAATGGTCGTCTCCCAGCCGAAAGGCCGTGGGTTCGATCCCCCGACCATCAAGACCATGTCTAAGTGTCCTTGAGCAAGACACTGAACCCCCAGTTGCTCCTGATGCTGCGTCATCAGTAGGTAAATGACTAGTTAGTGTAAAGCACTTTGAGTACCTAAGGTAGAAAAGCGCTATACTGTATAAGTGAAAGTCCATTTACCATTTACCATTTACCAAAGGGGACAGAGTGTACACTTACAGAAAAGCAAACACATCTGATATGCATATGTTCAAATAGCATCAAACGTTTTTTCTCATGTGTGTGGCTTTTAGTAGCTGCTTAGGATATAAAAACAAAATATACATGCACATTGTTTGTCCTCGCCTTGTTGATTTGTTTGGATGTGCATATGTAGACAATCTGGCTCTACCACAAAATAGAGACGAGAGGGCACACAGGCTTCATGGTGCATCTACGCCATTACTTCAAAATCTGAAAGTGATGTTCTTACTGTATCTCAGAGGAAATGATTCATTAAGCTGTGGCCCAATTGGGATGACTCCGGCGTGGAATAAGAAGCCGAGGATTTCAAACGGGAGAAGTGGATGCGAAAAGAGGACAAGCTGGAGGGGAAGAGGTTTGGCCCGCAGATGGAGGGATGGAGAGGGGACGAGGGGACGGCGGGGGCCATCTGTGCTTTTGAGTACAACAACTCCCAGACAAGTTTTTCTTTCCTGGAACACCACAGGACATTTCAGCACAGAAGAGAATAATATTGTGGACTACTCTTTCTAAGGTCATCTTGCAAACAACTTTGTCTGATGTTGGTCCAGTCTCAGTAATGCAAGTACGGGGATGCTGTGCCAAAACATTGCTCAATATTTTGGTCTGATTAACCCATTATCGGGCTCTGAATGGAACAGTTTACTTGCGCCAAAGTACCAGGCTTTTTTTTTTTATTGTTATTTAGACTTTTATGAATATATTTCTGGTTTTGGTTCATATTAATGATTAATTAGCAGTATTGCTTGTTTGTTGTCTAGACATCCAGACTGATAAAAATTCTAAGTTCGTCTTTTCCCCATGAATAACAGCTAAAAATTTTGTATAAATCTGTATTGTAAATTGTCATTTTTTTAATGTCACAATAATAGTTGTGACGTATCTCTTTGAAAGAAGAAGTGGGTTCAAACTTTTGTAAAGAGTACTATTACAATACCATTAATTATATGGGGGATGTTTTAAAGAGAAGTATGGGGTCCGTTTTACACAACATTCTTAAGTGAAGAAAAAGGATTGCGCAACAGATAAAGGGTGAATGTTACAATTGGAAAAAAAAAAGAATTTTTAAAACAGTTTAACAGTTCCACAAATTGAACTAAACACCACTATGTAGCATATGATGTTTAATGTTTATTGAAGGGAAGATATTTGGGTGACTTAAAGGTATCAGTGTGTGTTGTCCGATTCCATTTAGGAAAAATAA
Source organism: Hippichthys cyanospilos (assembly GCF_059441005.1). Taxonomy (NCBI): domain Eukaryota; kingdom Metazoa; phylum Chordata; class Actinopteri; order Syngnathiformes; family Syngnathidae; genus Hippichthys; species Hippichthys cyanospilos. The sequence goes on from NC_142382.1 coordinate 12,039,675, forward strand.
AAGCAGAGTGAATATAAAATGTCTAAACACCCCCTGTACAATTGCCAGGATTTTGTGTTATATTAAAAAGACCAATAAAAATAATTTCAAAACTTTTTCCCACCATTAAAGTGATTGTTAACTTTTACAAGTCAGATGAAAGAGAACAAAATCTTTTGCAGAGGAGATAAAAAAAATAAACAATGGCGGTTGTGTTATTACAATCGGGCACACCCTGTTACAACTGGGAAGGCAGCGGCATTCAGGATTACCCAATCATGTTAGGATTTACACAATCATCTTTTGGGATGATCAAGATTATTGATTAGCGAGTTTAAAAATAATAATAGAATAATAATAAAAATAATATGTCTATTTAAATACCTTGCTTATTTACTACTATTATTGGTATGCTGTTCATCAACCAAAATACGCATATAATATGTATATACAATAGTAAAGTATTTTTGCCATGGTTTAACGATCTTTGCCATGTCCAAAACTTACAAAGATTCACAGATAAAAAAGAAAATCAAAGACCTCTCCAGAAGGCATTGAAGAACTGGCCGGACAAAAGGAGCAAGGACCAAGTTTAGGTTGGTAAAACAAAATCAATGTAATTAAATTACTACATTTCAGTGGTAGGCCGTCAGAGCTAGCAAGGCCTTCTCTGCTGGCCTAACATAATCATATTTGATCATAATTATAATAAAAGTCAATTACAGTTTGTATCCATTCAGAATTCAGCTAACATGTGTCCCCAGGCTGTATGAAATCTGCCCCAGACCTGCTCAATCAACAGTTCTGAGCGTCTGTGCCCTGTGAGTGAACGGGCACATAGAGTTAGTAGACAGCTGCAATAGCCAATCAGGTCACAAGGTGGCGACTTAAGGGCATCTAGAAGGCCTCACGTTTAACATGACATGTACGCTTGCTATGCAGGTCAAGCAAGCTTGGCTGTATGGCTCTGACAATCCCTGTGTCCTGTGCTTCTGTAGCACGGTCATTGTCTGGCTTTTTTAGAGCAAATTAAAACATACGATATAAAAGGATTTCTTGTTGGAACTGAAACGCACAGACAAACAGTCTATTTGAGGTTTTTATTTTTTACTTCCTCTCTTTTTTGTCCAATTCAATTTTTCAGTTTTGGCTGTTCAGCTGAAGGTAAGATAAGCTGTTTAACGTTAAAAAATGTTTTGAATAATACTGGTGAGCTAAAATGAGCAAACGGCCACCCCTCAATAATTCTAATTTCCTTATCTTCACTTGGCAGCACCATTTACATCCATGTGTTGTCATTGCAAAAGTAAAAACAAACAAGTTTTATCGTCAAGTTTCCTGCAATGCTGTCGCTGTTTCACCACCATGAGTGCTGACAGGAGATAAGGAGGATCTGAATTATTGCTATCAGGAATGTGTGGTTTTTTTAACAAGGGCAGGAAAATTGAAGACACTCTTTTCTTGGAAGACTTCTAGAAGGGAGGAAGGGGGTAAGAAAACAAACAGGGGAGCGAAGATAAGATAGGATTCTGGATTATAGACAGTATTGAGCCTCCTTTCACAGCTTTCTGCTTTATTTGTCTAACAAAGTGAGCGATAGACAGATGGTGAGATAAAAAAAAAGTCTACACAAATAGCTCACTGTCCATGTTCTACACTGATTGTCAAGCGGGCCTGTGTCGCACAATGTTATTAGTGACGATCCCAAAGTCATATAACACGTATACGTGTGAGTGTGTGTATGGCAGTGTGGGTGTTCATGTCCTCTCAGTGACCTTGTACCTCAATGAGTCTGTAATAATGGTGGTAAATTATGAATTAAATAAGTGTCAGGGAACTATTGGTCTGGAAAAAAAGCAACCACACTATATTTAAGAATGTGCCTCTCTCCCCTAAACGTCATCTATCATTTTGTCAAATGAAAACAGCATGTGAATGTGTGTGTGTGTGTCCATATAAAGCTACAGTCATCCAGACTACTAGCAACTGTGGGTAAAAGGGTTAAAAAGTATACAGTAAGAGGGGAACATTATTTTTAACACAGATGGGGCCAAATCTTGTACTGTGACTAAATCCTCAAATGCTGTGTTTCCCTACCACAAAAGCGAGAGCAATTTTAAGGGGATGTGTAGAAACTCATTAAAGCTCAGATGACTGATGAATTTGAAATAAAACTACACACATTAGCTCTGAAGATTCTTCTTCTTCAGTGTTTTAATGCCTGTTTAAAGAGGATTAATGCAACGTTGCTCAATTTTCTGTGGTAAATGGAGCAAAGGCAAAACTCCCAGCCATCTTCGGGCAGTAAGAAAGGTATACTCTGAACTTGATGTCAGCCAATCGTAGGATTATATATCAATTAATTTGACCTCCATCATTCTTCTAGATATACGTCAGCTTTTGTAGATTGATAAAAAACAAAATTGTTTAGACATTTGCCATTGTTAACATTTCATTCATTGAAGATTTTTTTTCTGAATTAGAAATGTCCGACTGTGTTTGAATGCATCACATCTAGTGCTCATGCTGGAGACTTGTGTTGCATCGTACTATGAAAAGGTAGTTGACTAGCAGTTTCCTAACAGCCTGAATCAGCGATTGAATACATATTTTTTAAAGGTGTGTGTTGTTCATGTTATTAGTGGCGTGATGGCAAAAACACAGTCTCGAGTATAAGTCAAGCAAATGAGGACAAGTCAAGCTAGCCTCAAAGTAGATGTCGCCATCTGATTTTTTTGCTGAGTCTTTTCTGGTATGTCTTCTTTCACAGTGCATATCATATAAATAAATAGATGTATAAGTGTTGTCACAGTAATCTAAAATATAATCTTGTGCCTTGCGACCACGGGAAATTTTACTCTTTCAGTGCCAAACATTATTGGAACAGAAAACCTCTAGAGGGCCAGTATGTTTAGCATTTTCACTCACCTTTCAAGGCCAACAGAAAATTATGTGCTTTGTCTATGTAAATATGGGTGCTGCCATTGAAAGACTGACTTCCATTCTTCAGTTAAACTTGCATGTAGGTAACAGCTGTGTTGTAAGCGTGGAAACACTGACATCCAATGGTCACAGTTATCACTACAGTGCTCAATTGGCTTACATTAGGTAAGCATTAGCCAAGTATATCAGCTCCTATCCATAAAAAAATGTATTTGACCAGAATTTCATGATTTATTATTGTTATTACAATTTTAAAAGTCTGAATTAGTTAACCACTGAAAAGTTGGGATTCAAATTTTCTGGGAAGCCGTCACTCACGTGAAAGACGTAGGACACTGATCTTAACCTGAATGACGTCACTGACACATTGACTTTTATAGTCCCACTGTCTCTCTATCCTTATTTTCAGGGCAAAAAATGCCACGCTAATTAAAAGGTCCTCAGCCATTGACGACTGTCTTACTTTATAAATCTGTGCATCTGAAATGCTCTTCTTTTATACAGTAAGTCTTGTCATTGAGTTAGCAGACAGTAGGGCCCATTCTTTGATCCATCCACTGATTTGTTAATGGAAAAGTAAGTCAGGCCTTCAGTGGAACAATGTTATGTCTGCTGACGCACAATATTTATTAGTTCAAATAAATCTCATCCACATAAGGCCTCTTTTCAGGTGGAGAGTTCAGCAGTAGATAACAAGTAGCTATAGTGACTGAAGAAAGAAATACATGACATCAAGTGCTCCTGGAATAATGGCAACACACACTGGCGTACAAGTGTTTAGAAATGTTTCAGTGTAAACCACTTGGTACAAAGTAGGAAAGCCGCCTGCTATGCATTAAACAAAGTCAAGCTGTCCTATCCCCGCTGCCAAGCTCGTTGTCAGAGTTGTTTCTCTAAGAGAAGCCGTTCCTCTTGAAGTGAGGCTGCAGTGATACACTGAGCAGATTACGTACTCCCAACTTGTCCGTAAACAAAAACCACATGCTGCTGCCTTATAATAAAATTATGGAGATGACCATGGGACTGATGGGAATCATGATGTGACTCAAGCTGTGTTGTAGGCATCCATGCTGTCATTCTTTTCTCCAATTAGCCTTCTCATTTTGATTCCCATGTCCATACTTAAACTGTGCTTACTTCAACTAAATGTGCATAAGGATTACATTAATTTAAACATGTATATATTGGATGCAAGCATGTATTTTGTTTTTATGTAGTGTATGTCTTTAGTCATGATCCTGGAACTCTAAAAGCCTTCTTCTGACATTGCACTTAGCACAGTGCTACCGAGTACCCCATTGTGTATTGTAAATTGTAGAGAATTATTGTCACATGTATAGCACAAAACCACATGTGCTGCTGTGGCACAACAGTATTGTGCCGAGCCGAGAAGCCTGGCAACACACACGTTGAACATCATCCACCGCAGTAGGTGCAGTGCTCTGACGTCTCGGCACATCAAATCGGAGCAATGGTGACGGAGTGATTTCAGAGTGACGATAGCAAAACATTTGGTGGAGTTCTCGAGTGCAAGCAGAAGCCGGGCCGATTATAAGTGCTAAGATGTGCGATTTTATTATTTTATTCAAAAAAATGCTTAAAATAAACTATGAAACAGCCACTCCTGCTTCACTTGTATTATGCCTCCTCCTCATTATAAGCAAAGAGAGGATTTTCCGTTGTAACAGTGACAAGTACATATTACCAAGCTGCAGCCTACTTTATGTCCAAACCAGTGGGCGAAGGCGCCAGGCTACTTCCTGTTTGATCACTTAGCAACCAATGCCAAATATGGGCAAGCCTGCACCGTACTGCCATCCCGTGCCCTTAATCTTGTTGTTTTCTGACGGAGACAATATAAAGTGTAGCCTCTGCATTTGCTTTTTCAAGAGTGAATTTTTAGGAAATCTTTGTCAATGAATATAGACTTCTCATTTGCATAGGTTTTGAGGGGCAATTTTAATGTTACTCTTGAAAGTTTTTATCGTGTAAATTACAATTGCAATGTGACCGTAAAATATGAACATTTTATTATTTTTCCGACCATAGCAAATAAACTTTAACAGGGATCGACCTTTTGCTGTATAAAAATGTACATTAATTATCCGTGAAAAAAATTGGATAAAAAAAAAAATGTATGCATTGCCTATCAAAAACATTTTGATACAAAAAGATAAATAAATAACAATTATTCTCAAACAAGAAGACTTGTGTTGGAAATGAAACAGGATTAATTTCATAGTACATGCCGTAACTAAGATAAACAAGCCTTGCGGTAATTGTGCATTTTGTTCCTTGTTGGTAAGATGCCAGCCAATTCTGTTTGTGAGGTCTGAATTGAGATTATAGGACGCATGCGTGTGAAAGTATTGTTTCAATTTCCTGACATCACTGCTTGTAATCATTTGGATCAAGCGTCCCAGAACAGATGACTGGCATCAGATGTTGATGTTATCCAGACAAATGTTTACCTGTTGACAGCGCTGTGCACATACAGCCATCATGTGTTGCGTTGTGTAACCATCTATCAGAAAAAGGGACAGAAGGCGTAGAGCTAAGGATGGAGAGGGGGAAAAAAGAACCGAGCGAAGCGGCTGAAAGGAGGAGTAAAGGCTGCTGGATAGCATCAGCTCAGAGACACTTTACGTAAGATGTGGGGTGTAATCTGTAAAACAGCAAAGGAAAGGGGGTTGGTGATCTATCTCCTTGCGAAGCTCTTCACGGGGAAACAATAAAGGCCCAAATAAAGGAGTTTCAAGAAGAAACACATGGCTCCCCAATATAGTGATTAATCACAATTAAGGAGATGTAAACCTATACGGTGTATAACCCTAACACCCCATTTATCAGAGGGCTGACTGGTGTCTTGCATCTCCCACAGTTTAAATTTGTCTGCCGAATATTGTAATATCACTCCAGCATACACCTACGGTAAATCATACTTTAAATGCACACTGAGCGCTATGGAATCCATCCCAGTTCGCTCACTGATTAAAGCGATGGCTTTAGCAGGTCGGCTTTTCACCCACTCGTATTCAACAAAAACTGCCTGCCGCATTCATCACGACGGGGTCAGTGCGATGTGCGCGTCTGCGGGGACGGGGGTGTCTGAAGCAGGACGAATTTGGCATTACCAGACGCAGGGTTTGTTTTATTAAGAAGGATTGCGCCTACTAGAAGCGTCACGTGTTAAAGATGTAGCCCTGGAAAGTAAATATACCGGAAAAGTGTGGTTTTCAACCTTTTTTCAATTATGTACCCCATATGAAGAAAGTTTTCAGCGAACTATACTATATAAGTTATATTTGTCATGGTATCGCTAGCTGTGCTTTATTCCGCAACATAGACCATGCAACGTGGACTGTTTTATTTTTAGCTGGTCTCCCAGAAAACTGAATCACCAATGACAATGCGCATGTGTATAAAAATAAAAAAATAAATAAATAAAAAGGGTGGAGTGTATTTTGGGATATGACCATTGAGACTTCATTTACTTTTTATTGACTTTGTGGTGTTTTGCTGACGTCTCCTTGTGGTAGTTCTGTCAGTGCAACTTCTAGGCCAGATAAGTGTGAACAAAGACGTTCCTCTCTCCCGGAGCAGCCCTGAGTGCTGGGGGTTACTGGACACCTGACCCCACCTAATAGTTACACCAATGGCCAGGAGCCACATTTGGCAGAGATGGACTACTGTAAGAAATGTAATTTGAGTAGGATAGAGGTAGAAAAATTATTAGAGGGCTTTATAAGAAGAAAACGGGAAGCCGCGTGCGCACTCGCCATCTTGACCTCACGAGAGTTTGCTTTTAACTTATGCAGTATGTATCTATGGAATACAATCTTTTTCTAACTAAGATGCCAAGTCCGAGAGGTCTTCATTTTCATCACCAACCGAGCTGATTCTGGAAACGCAACTGGGCCAGAACCAATTCAAACCTTATAGAAATTCACCACAAACGCATCCAATGTTTTGTAAAGGACCACCACAATTTCGCAAAAGGTTGCTTCATGTTCCAATTAATTGTCTCCATTTGAAAAGAAAGCTATACTGATCCCGTTACAACATTAAAATGTATCACATTGGATTTGTTGATATTTACCAAAATCTTGTTAAAATCTCCCATACTCCCTGAAGCGCCTTCACGTACCTCCAGGAGTACAAGTATCCTGTTTGAGAACCACTGTTCTAAAAGACAAAACACTTCATTAACTAAAACAGACCTCCGTCAAAGCTAAACAGTCCTAAATTGGATGCTTTTTCCCCCCACAATTCTACTAACAAACAGAGAGAAAACATCCTTGATGATCGTGGTTGAGCTGGAAGCATTTATGTCTTCAGTGAAATGTAACACTTTATTACTAGTACTTCCGTGTATTATTTTGGTATCTGTCCCTCAAGCATTTATTTTTCTGATGACTTTATTTTTATTGTTAGCATTTGAAAACAGTCCTTTATCCTAACCCTTTTTTTCACATTTTCATTTTGCATTTTCCTCCTTTAAGTGTAATGTTATCCATTACTACGGCTGAAGGTAGTAAAGTAGAAAGTATTGTATAGTACTGTACAAGATGTGAACTGACAATGATATGAGAAGCCAGTAGGTGGCACTATTCTCAGCTGTTCTCAAGCAGCACCTGTGTAGGTCTTCTGTGATTGAGCAGATTGAAACCTTCTTAAATATTCTGATGGGTCGTCACATTGTTGTGTCCTGAGAAAAAGGATCATATATGATTTAAAAATAAAAAAAGGGTCAGATACTAAGCATAGCACTTGTCAGTGATTGATAGATGAGATGTGGTGTCCACCTACAGTCTGAATAATTAAGCTTTACTGTATTTGAAATATCCTTTATCTCTCAGAACACTGACACATCTATGGCCATATTATATATTTGTTTGTTGTTTTTCTCCAGCACATTTATTGTTGATTTTATCAGTACCAGCCTTGGTTGTTTGCCTGTGGGCTTTCATTTCCTCCTATCAGGAGTGATCGGGCACCATGGAGGAAATGCACCCACCCATGAGGAAATTACATGTCCAGAGATACTGTTAATGTAAGGTAACACCAATAGCACAAAATGCAACAATAATTAGACAAATTCATTAATACAATGTAAAGATGGTAAAATTCAACATTTAGCATGTGAATGTAACCCTCTATGCTCTACCGCTTTGCCTCATGAGGGTTGCTGGCCGCTCATTTACAGTTGCATGTTTCTGGAATATGGGTGGAGAACCTGGAGAAACCCCACACGGCATGGGGACAACGTGCAAGCTCCACACAGGAGGGCCAGAGCCAGTAGCAAACCTACAACCACATCATGTACAACGGATGTGTTAATGTGGTGTTTTTGTTAGTCCGAGAGGAAATCTATGGAGAAAATATGTCCTAATCAGACAAAATTCTAAAAGCAGCTGCGCAATCTGATTGAATCTAACCCAAATATTTTGCGAGATGTAAAGTATGATATAACAGTAATTTATTAGTTGCATGCTAAGACGTATAATACACCTCATGTGAAGAAAAATGAAACATAGTTCTTAATTATGAATATAGAAAAAAAATGTATGAATGTTTGCTTTAAATGCATAAATCCCCAGTGTCCTGTCAAATGCGCGGTCGCGTCGAGGCGCGCTGTGATTGGTCCCTCGTGGTGGGTGTTTCCGCATTCTGCAAATAGCTGTCAGCAGAAGTGCAACTAGCAAGAGGGGAGCTGTCGCATCGGGGGAACCTCCTCGGTGTCTACACTCGGGGGAATAAAAGGGTGCGAAACTACGGAGGAGACATGCCTTACATCCTGATCAGCACGCAGATCAGACTGGTGCGTAAACACAGTCTACAAGTTTTGTGGTGTCTCGTGTTGTGCTTGTTTATTGTGGGTGGAGCTAAGTATGCTCTGTAAGTGGCATTGCAACATTGTGTACGGGGAAACTTAACATTATAGTTAAATGGATGGACGGACGGACGGACACACAGACAGATGTGTGAATATGCAGTATTTATTTTCATTGAATATTCCATCGATTAATCCATATTTCTTCTGACTAAAGAAAAAGCATATCACAAAGTGATTTTGAATAGTAGACAGGGCAGGTTTCTTTAAATAAACAAAGGTAACAAAGTTGAACCTCACATTTTTTAATTAGAATAAAATGGAATAAAAATTTGTCACATTTTTAATACATTTTAAACGACGTAAATTGAATGTTACATGTAGCTATCATATTGAACATTTTTAGAAATTATTTTTCCATTGAATATTCGAATGATTAATCAACTGGAAAATCATTATCGTATGCGGTAGCAAATTTGTTTTTCCAAATCTAAGTTTATTTACCTGTTGTTATTTGGTATTTATTTGGAAGTAAAAAACAGTCCCTCTTGTGCGATATTGTGTAATTGTTTAAATTATACAATATCACACAAGAGAGCCAGCATATTTTAAACTCTGGTATAAGCTTCATTTTCCCAACTAAAAGCAAATCCTTGTAAGGATCTTATTTTGATTAGAGACAAAATATAATTAGACTACTATTACAAAAGATTACATGAATCACAATACTTCCTGTCAACGGGCTGAAGTTGAAGCATTTGAATTTTAAGGACTTTTAAGTGAAATAATAGCTCTAAACGATTACGCAATCATCAAAATAATTGATCAATTTGATAGTCGATTAGTTGTCGATTAATCGATGCATTTTAAATGACATGTTACATTATTATTAGAATTCCACACATGTCAAACTACAATAACAATGCCAAATTGTTGTCCATCACAAAATAACATTTTTGTGTTCAAAGTATTTTTGTGCTCTTTTCACTGCATAATTGCATTTCAGTTATATCCAAGTGACGATAGTTAAATATTACATCAATATCGGTCTTTGTCTTCTTTGTTGCCTGCACAAATCACACCACCTAATTCAGCTGCATAGCTGTGAGGATTGGATCACCTATTTATAGGTAGTCCACTTCTTTGGGGATTAGGATGACTTGCCAGTGAAAACTTGAGTTGAACAACTCCCTGGCATCACAGTTAGCAGAAACCAAGTAAGCATGCGTTGTTGCTGTCTTTTAGGAGAACGGCCCAACCAATGTGGGAGATGAGTATTCTGATCCAGCTGTCATGAATTACTTGGGAGCGAGAAAAACAACCATGCTGGGAAATAATTTGTGAGTACTAAAAATGAGTGCTTCCCCTTTGTTTGCAGGCGGATTTTATAAAGCAACATGCAGCAGGTAATAGTTTACCACTGAATAACTTTGTAAAAATATAGGGCTGCTAATGAGTCATCTGCCAAAAAGACATTTTCATTTCGATTGCTTTATTGAAAAACAGGATGTTTTTGTGCGTGTAGTAAATGAAAGTGAAATTGCTTACAAATTTTCAATTTAAAAATGATAAACTATTCTTAAACTATTCTTAAACAAATTCTTTAAAAAAATATTTAATTAATAATTTAATTGTATCGCTTAATTGAAAAACAAAATTATTTAAAATTGGCAAAGGCTAAAAAGAAATGTAAATTGATTAGGGACAGATGAGTAGTACTGGGCCAACACCTAGCCTTATCTAAAGGTATTGATGCCACGATGGGAGCCAATGCTACTATTGGCTGCTGTCTTGGAACAAATTTGAAATTACATTAGAGATTACAAATTTGAATAACTGTCATTATTTCATGAAATTTTAAGTAAAGACATTCATTTCATATAATATAAGGGAAACATGCTATAATGGGAAATATAGGCCTTTCTTTAAATCCATCTGTCATTGCTTTTTGAGGGAATTATTAAGTGCCAAAAATACAGTGGTATTCATATTTAATATTGGTATTTGTGATTACTTAGGAGTTGAGTGTTCATACTGGTACTGGTATGAAAAAAGTTACCAGAAAGCCCTAATTTTAAGGTGAATTAATTCAATCCTAAAGACAAATGTTTACGTGTTTTGTTTAAGAGTCTGAACATTCAACCCATGACATTTTTTTCATGACATCAAATTTTCAAGTTAAAAGTAAGTGCTTAGTTATCTAAAGTAATTGATTAGTTTGTGACTTATATCACTTATTACAGCCATTTTTAGATTACATTTTTTAGATACATTCATTTGATAATTGATGAGTTGTCGATAAATAGACTAATCATTGCACTGCTATACAAATATATTTGAAGGCTGCATCATCCAGTTCAAGGGTGCCCAAAATTTCTGCCCTGATGTCTACTTTTCCAGCAGCCAAATTTCCGCGATCAAGCTTTTTAGCTTGTTGGACCAGAAGTGCAACGAAAGAGAGGGACAATGTCAAGCCACTGCATTATAGAAAAACAGCCAAACGGAAGGATGGTCACAACAGCAGCCTTGTTAAACCTTTGTTCCGGAGAATGAGCGGCTCTCGATGTAAACAACACGGTGTTGTTCTGAAGCCCCGGGTGCAATGTAGTTTTGTTCCGAATTAGTGTTCAATTGTCAATTAAAGGGCACTAAAAGAAAACAACAAAATCAGGCGACGCATCGCGACTGATTTCAGTTGTTTTATTTTTCAAGTCGTGTGGTCATGCGGTCAACCAACAATAGCTCGGCCTGTCAATCGGTCTAGGATAAAGAAAATAAAGTCTATTGTCTTATGCTCGCTGGCATTCTGTGTGTGTTTTTCTTTTTTATTTTAATTTCCGTTCACTCGAATCGGCATTAACTTGAACATGGCAATAAACATGTCTGTGCTCTCTTTGGAGCACATCCACATCCACCGCTTATGCACTACGAAGGGAAGAGTGCTGCTTTGCACATTTTGAATAAGGCCATCAGTGTGATGGGAAACAGACTTGGCGAGGTGTTGTCATTGGCAACCGGATCCAAACACTGCTGGGAAATGGACAAAGGTGTGGAAGGAAGTGAACAAACGGCAGGACAATTAACAAGATTCAACCCTCCAAACAAAGTTTAGTGAGAGTCCCACATGTGCGAACAGTACCGGTTGCTTAACTGTGTTTGTCTCATTTAGTTCCGAGTACCATGTGGACGAGCCTCCTCGCTTGGTGTTGGACAAGCTGGAGAAGATCGGCTACCGCATGCTGTCCATGACGGGGGTGGGGCAAACGCTTGTGTGGTGCCTTCACAAGGATCCAGTGATGATCCAGGATCCAGTGGTGTTAGAATAGGTGGATGTGGAAACATGCCAAGAACTTCAATGCTGCCAAATGATCTATCCAATCATCCATCTTCTATGGTGCTTGTCCTTATTTAGGGTTGTGGATGAGATGGAGGCTGCTGTAGCAGACTTTGGGTGTGAGGGTAAATACATCCTTCACTAATTTAGAAAAGTGATATATGATCCTACATATTGTAATTATGTTTAATTCCTTTGATTTCATTTCACTTTTCACTTTGACCAAAATGTACAGGACAATAAGGACGTGTGAGCTAGTTTTGCTGTCTATGGGTATTTAAAGATAGTACAAACCACCAATGTAAACATGTGAAACGGCAAAATAAGTTTGTATTGAAATTTTAAAGTAAAATCGGTGAATGCTTTGCAGATGTCTTAACTGTTTACGATTAAAAACTTACATGTGTTTTTTGTGTACTTCTTGCATGAGTAATTGTGTAGAACAAACTACATAGAATCAAGGAACATTATGCAGGGTATCTGCAGAATAAAGGACGGAAAATGAAAGACCTGTTAAGGTCAAAGTCACTAAAGATTCTAATGAGGAAAGGCCGACATGAGTTCCATAGTATAAAGCTAACATTAAAAATTGTGAAACACTAAATGATACTAAATGTATCAATTATTATCAGCATTATAAAAAAAAAAAAAACATTATTTGTTTACACATATATTTTAGCGGGCCGGTGCGGCTCAGTGGTCGATTGGCCGTCAAACTATCGAGAAGTTGTGGGGTTGATCCCTTGACCATGTCAAAGTGTCCTTGTGTAAGACAATGAACCCCCCAGTTGCTCCTGATGTCAAAAAGAAAGGAACGTGCTATGGAAGTAAATGTTCATTGACCATTTTACCGTGTAATCAAAAATTATTTTTAATGTACAAGTCATTCTTTTCAAAACACATTTTGCAATTTGTTGTTGAAGGAAAATGGCATCACATATACTGATGGCCCAGGTAACAACCCAGAAAACAGATGAGCCTTGAACAATTTCTATCAATAGTATGTGGTAAAATGCATTTTTTAAAGATATTAATTGTATGCAAAAATATGTATAACATCAAATTCATATAAAATATTACATTTCTTACTGATGTAAATGGTTATATACAGTAAGTTTAATATTTTTTCATTACAAATTGTATTTAGTTTTACTTTACCTTATCTAGGATTTTCCCATCTTCAGTAGAGGCAGTATGAGTATTTCAGAGAGAAAAAAGATTCACAAAGAGTTTGCCGGTAAAGCCTGACAAAGAAGGCAACTCACCAAGCCCATCCTACCATCCTGGTTCGCATGCGAGCCACTGCAGGCTAAGAGCAGGTTTGGCAATGGATCAGCTTCCGGTAATTGCATTTCCTCTGTTGTCTTTTGACCAGATCTATTTTTTTTTATGTTGTGTGTTCCTGGACCTTTCTTATTTTCTGCTGTTAAAAAAAAAAGATACTCATAAATAAACTCATGTGATGAAGGGCATTGAAGGAGAAGAGCAGATGTCTTCCACCGCACGACCATGTTCCACAGCTGGACATTGTGTAACAAAGCCGCACAGCAGAGGTGGGAGTGGCAGGGAGAGGTTGAATGTTGTGAAGCCACCATGTTGGTCAAAAATAACACAATGTCTGCAGAAAAAGCCACCACAAGACCTAATTTACACCAAAAAAAGGAAAAAAAAACTGAAAAATGGAAAACAAAGCTATTTCATGATGGTTTACTAGGTCATGGACGACAGACGACTTCTGCGTCAGAAGGTTTTGACTGGCAAATTTGTATTTAGGGTCTGACCGATTCACTGTCCAGCTGATTGAATCACCCAATTATGGTCTTTCAAACATCAGCCTACAATAATTGGCCAAATGGCCAATATTCACTGATAATTTTAACTATTTACCTCGTGCACTCTAACCATTTAGAGCAGTTGTATATAAATAACTGATGTCCTTATTTACTACACATAAATTTATACCATGTATCCTTTGATATATACGGTATGAAAAATATTGCTGACAAGGTCATTCTGCGGACCTGTTAGTCAAAACAAAGCAAATCTTAATTTTTACAAGCAATGATTAGGTGAGAAGTGCAAAGAGGAAACATAATCTAAAAGAAAAAAAATTATAAAATACATAATGCAACATAAAAGGTAAAAATGTTAAATATGACACCCATTTAAATACTAGTAACATAAACAGATATGACAAGATTTAATATCCTTAGAACTTCATTAGTTGCCATGGGTTTTTTTTTAATGTTTTTTTGTGGGGGAGAAATGACTTCTATATAGACACGGATTGTGGTTTGGATTGCTGTGTGTCTCAGCTGCTTTCACTGAGTTACTGGACAAGTACACAGTCATGACACAGCAGAAGGATTTTGGCTACATTAAAGTTGCCAGACAACTCATACCCATTGGAGTACATTAAGGTTTTAACAATGACGGAACTGCAACTGGATTGTATACTCATTAAATCATTTAACTAATGTATTCATTGTCAGATTTTTTAACAATGGTGCGTGAGAATATGTGATCAGATTTTCTACGTCACTTTTGTGCTGCACATTTCATACCTGCTTCCTGTCATCTCTGAGACGTTATGACTTAACAGAATCCTACGAGTGCCCTCTCTTCACTAGGGGAGAAACACAGCATGCAAATTAAAACCATAGACTTTCTGTGGTCGATAAATGTTTATTTATTTATCTGATTCAGCACAAAACAACACAAAGAAAAATGAAACCTTCAAACAGGTGTTCTGTTTATTGGCTACGGTCCAATGCAGAGCAAGGTTCTCTGGTGCTAGGACGCAGCTGCTTCTTCAGCGTCCTCCTTTTGTATTTGCTCAATAAGCCGCTGTCGCTCAGCTGCTTGTCTCATCTTCATCATCACCACACTCTCATAGTCGCGTTCACTGGTCAGGGAGCCCTGGAGATGAAGCATTCACACACATATGGTCAAAAAGATGCCCCATATCAGTGACAACAGCTTTATTGCCAAGTATCATAAATGGCAATTCCAGCCATCCAAGCAAAACATTCTCGAGTTGCGCAGGCGAAAAATTACACATACAGTACTCCCTTTAACCAAAGAAAAAGCTGATACTTTTAACTTTTTATTTAACACTAATATAATGAGGCTGTATTTATAGAGCAGCAGTTCTCAAATAGAATTATGAGTATCCCTTTGATGCATGAGGGCACATGAGCGGAACGTGGGATTTTAATAAGGTTTCATTTTTTCTTATCAAATTAAGAGTACATTAATTGGAAAATGAAACACTGTTTTGCTGATTTGTGTTATAGTGTCTCCTTTGCAAAAAAGGTGTATGCCTATTTTCTTAATTTTTTTTAAGGACGTGCAGTTCATTTGTGATGTTTCGCAACCAGAAATTAAAAAAGATGATGTTACACAATGTTACATTTTCTGGATTTTTAAACAAATTGGAGTTGCAATGTTTAATAAATCATGTATGGATGTCACTGCACCGTTTTGAGTCTTGTTTTTTTTTTTTTTTGTTCTTTTTTCTTTTATCCAAGATTGGTTTGCATTGGTTGGGGGCAACTTGGCTGATAAATAAACAAATATCATATGATATAAATATCATATTCTATCATTTCTTCCCCAAAAATGTTATACTGGTGGTTTTTGACCAGGTTTTTTAATTAATTTACTTATTTTATGGAAACAGCATCACAGGGCACCACATGACATAACTGTCACCATTCACTGTATGTTTGCTTTCACGACCATTCCGCATGCTCTCATCCCTCTAACCATCGCCATGACAGCAAGCCGAGTGAACATGCACGAGACAGCAGCCTGGAGAGCTCGTGTGACAGGGTAATTCCGTTACCGGAGGTCATTACACAGACTGCATTAGGCCTGGCAGTGGCCTGGCCTCTAACAGTCTATGCTTGATTGCTTTGCAGGACTTGGGCTTACAGAAAGTGACCAAAAGACCCAGAAAGAGGGAAAAGAAATGACAATGGTCACTAGTTAAGAGCGAATCAAATGGAGTTGAACAAAGACCAAATGTCACAAGTCTATTTCGACACTCACTCACGGACGCAAACACAATTTGATCACTGATGTCACTTACAGAACAGTGGAAACACCATAGTGCCCAAAGATGGACTACATAGCAGAAGACATGCAATTATTGTTAATGTGAGCATAATTGACTATTTCTCTTCAGGCTTTGGAGGCCAAGTGTCCTCAGAGAACGCCGTTCTTTTCATATGATCATAGCCAGAATGTCTGGCGGGCCAAGGAAGTGTCTCTTTAATGAGACATTGTACTGCAGGACAGATCAAGTGGGTCTGTGCATGAAGGTCTGGGGGAGAGCTCTAGTGATCCAAAAAGGAGAGCTAGGCTTTTGTCAATGCGCTCACTGGACTACGGCATCTGGAAAGCATCACGGGGGACTCCAGCATCCATGTGCTGAGCGAATGAGGGTAAGTGTTGAGGAAGATGAGAGGGTCGATGAGGGGAAGTTCCCCACGACTCCCCTCGCCATGCGGCCCCTGGATTGAGGAAAGCTGCTATTATCATTCCAGCGATGTGAGCTCAAGCCCTTGTCTGACACGTAACTATGAAATATCACGCAAACGACATTAGATAGTCTAAATACCTCTTGCATCCTCAAATTAAACAGGACGCTAGCAAGTATACAAGCAAGCTGTTGGAAATGCATAGACCCCTTTGGCAAACTAGCCGCACTCCACCTCGCCCTCTATTGGTCGCTTTGGTGGCTTGCAAGTCAGGACAGATGCGGGACGGCTTTTTGAATTTTCATTTTGATATTTTTGACAGGACATTTTCTTTCCTATACAGTCTAATGAGATGATCCGGAAGTACTTGGGGGATAGATCAGGAGAATTCTAAAAATGCCTTGGAGGAGTGCCTGGATGCAATATTTATGCCACCTTAATTACTCCTGGCTAACTTTTCCAAAATCATAATACCCACATTTTTTTAAAGGCAGAAATTAGAGATGGGACGAGAAACCTTGTGGCTTCCAAATCTTGTGAGATCTCGTCCCTGCACAGCATAAGATCCTTTTTCTTTTGGCTGTTTTTTGTTTTTTTGCGCACCAAAGTAGACAAACGAATGCATTGCCTGTTACAGATCTAGGAAGAAAGCGCTGTCAATTTTGGTGAAACAAAAAAATAAACATTACCATACCATACAAAGCAAATATTATATGGACACAATGTTCGTCTTTAAAAATGAAGGCTTTTATTTTGAATTGTTACCAGAAAGTATGTTGCAACAATCGCTGACGTAATTCGGCACAACCTGATGCGGCAGGAAAGTTGCGGATCGCGATTCGATACAAACTACACAACGTAGTTCTGAAATCACATTCAATCGCCTATTCAGGAAGTTAAAAATGCTGGCATTTTACTGTGCTCTGTTGCCAGAGTTCACCATGACTTATAGGATAAATTAACCGCATAAACCTGGCTGACTCAAATGTATGTTCCGCGGTTCTGACGTCACTTCGTCTCAATCAATCTATCAATGGGGAGAGTTATCAAAAACCTTATCCAAAAAACGCTCTTTAAAATAATTATAAAATCACTCTAAATTAAGTGGAACTGTGGAATTTGGGCTTCTGTGTTTATATTTGTTTTTCACCCAGATAAATAAAAAATGTATATATTTAATTTACCTAATACGTACACAGTCTCAATATCTCCAGCCTTACAGGAGGAATTACAGGATGCTTCAATTACCTCCAAATCACCTGGAGGCGATATTTTGGTTTTGGTTATATTATTTATATTTTGGTTTGTATGTTCAGGAAAACTCAAACATTGTGAAAACTGAGAAAAGTATGTCAGGCATTATTTTATATTACAAAATGTGCAAAAATCTAACTTTGTCTCATGCTTGTGGCACCAATTTCATGAGATATCTGTTCTCGTGGGATTTGTGTCTTGTTCCATTCTTAGCAGCAATATTTTAAGCAACAGGGCACTGACTGTTGAAATACTCTGCATGTACCACACTAAGGATTAAAAATATACATATTAGTATTGTTGTCATAAATATTTTGTTTAAAAAATAGAAATAAAACGTTTTCAACTAGTGGTTATAATTATATGTTTTCAACATCTCTTTATAGTTTATTTTATATGGGCAATTTCAAATATCAATAAAAATATCTTCAGGGGACCCTTCACAAAAACAACAATTACAGTATCTATGTAGGCCCTATATATAAACAGTATAGTAGGTACATAAGTATGATATACACTAGGGTGTGATGTATTTTGGTTTTTAAGATACTTCTTTCATGTTACTCAACAAAATATTTTGTTATTTGCATATATGCAAGAAAGACATCAGCAATACTTCTCATCATGTGATGAATCAGCGCTGTCCTTTCCTTTGTTGGAAAGGAAACACTTGTTATCTCTCCTTTACCTGACATCATCATCCAACAAAGGTGATTGAAAGGTGGCATAAAGGTTAGGAGATTTTCATCATTTTCTGACGAGGCCCCTGGTCGTTTTACGTCCGGGCCATGCCAGGGCGGTTAGGGCTTTTCTGAGCAGTGGGACACATTTCTTGTAAGAATGGATGATGTTTCCTTGCCCACGGTGCTAACTAACAACGTACATGTTTAGCCAGTGCATCACCCTGTTAATGCAACACTTGCTGTGCACATATACATGCATGTGTGCGTTGTTATAATGCTGCGGCCCACAATGAGGAGGAAACCGCAAAACACAAACAAGGGGGCCTGTGCAAAGTCAAGGGAGGCGGGAACAAGGCCACCGCAGAGGCAGGATGGCAGTAAAACAAACACGCACGCACACTGACTCAAGCTGAAGATTAGCCCTGTGACATCAGCACATGGCGAGGCCTCAAAACAGCACACACCAGGCTGACCCCAGGCCAGGAATGACATCATGAATACCTCCTGTGCTGTGAGTCAGTAGAGTGTGCAAATAGACGCTTATAGTCTGACACTCCTTCTCAGACACAGCAGGTGGCAGCTCATGATGCAGGTGGCCACTCTGTTCCTCTAACACAAGTTGTTAGATCAGCAGTGGTGAACAGTGTGCATACAGTGTTTGAGTGAGGAAGGAACTAGCCTGAAAAAAATACCGTAGTAAATTGTGGAATATTTTGGCAGAATCTAATTATCCATCCATTCCCCCAATCTCAGATGACTTTTGGTGATAAGCAGGTTAGCCAAACACGGGGTACAAAGACAGTCATTCACACCGATTCACAATTTAAACAATATTAACATATTATATACATGTTTTTAGGAGGAGTAGGAGACGCACGAGAATACCTAAGCAGAAGAATAACGTGCAAAAAACACAAGAATAATTTAAACTCAGAACTAGAGCAAGACATATGTTTTCAGGGCCAATACGAAATATTTACAGTCAAGGAGACGGATAACCAATATTTGAGTTGATATTCATTTTTAGTAGAGAGGAAGATAGGGGCATCAAAGTAATAAATAAAAAAAAAACATTATTACCTTTATAACATTTCTGTTTATTTGAACACCTTTTTACTTACATTTTACTTACTTACACCTTTTTACTCCATCAAAATGTCATTTTTTTTCTTTTTTTTTAACACATTTTAAACAACATCTACCTTTGTTGTAAAATGCTTTTAAAATGTTGAGAGAGGTCCCAGGGTCATTTATATGTCTTAAAAAGCTAAAAACTTAACAGTAGCTTCCTATAGTACTCAACAGTAAATCGAGTCATCTAAATAACAGAAATTTCGCTTTAATTTCAAACGAGAGAAAAATCTGCAATGTTACTAAGGTCAGCAGAATCTCTTGTTCACTGAAATTTTAAATAGATTGGTTCCTGAGGTTAACACAGTCTAAAAGTGATCTTCTACCATCAGATTTGAAAAATGGTGACGTCGATAATCTTTAAAATGACAAATATTGGCACAGATAATCGGCCCGGGCGATAACCGGTCTATCTCTACTCAGAACCTTTTAACTGGGAGGGAGAACTGTCACCCTGTGGACCCTCAAAGAAAAAACAGACAAACAAACAAACACAAAATAAAAGAAAATGCATATAAATTTAAACTACACAGCCTTTTCTATTGTTCTGAATGATCACAGCAAATGATATGATACCAGGAACCTGTTAACCCATAAAATGATATTCTACTTTTAATTCTTATTTTTTAATAGCGGAATGCTCTCATACAGTTTCTGAAGGTGTAGTTTGTTTTTGCTCCATGTAGGATTAACCTAAAAAAAGCAAAGAGAAGAATGTGGGAAGAATACTTAGCAACTCATATTGATACATAACTAACAGAGCTGGCATTTTTTCCTTTTTTTTTTTTCAACACAACCTACATTGCCTTGCCTGAATGCAAATCATCATAGATTGTAGCAAACTTAATTAGATATGTAGAGATGTGTGCTTCTTCTTATATGCAGGAAAGTTAAGAAGATTAATTTTTAAGTTTTTATGAGGACAGAGTCAGTAAAGTAATAGTACGATTATTCCCTTATAGAAAAATGTGTTTTGAAATCTAGTCAGATCAGATATCTGACTGCTTCTAGACTATTTTTTCCAAGAATGAACACAGAACAACAAACCAAAAGGGCCTCTGTGTGTAGCAAGCTGTCTTTTAAACAGAAGTTTAAAATCCTGACTCAAGCATCTCTTACAGATTTAAGTTTCGTAAGGTCTTGTTGACAAAGCTGAACTTTAGAGTCAATTCCTTTGTGTGTAAGTGCGTTCGATTAAATATTACATGGTTATAGCTTTCTAACCTTGAGGACACAAAGCTCTTCAGGTTTTATTTGTCAATAGATTACTAATTTAAGTCATTAGATAAATTACAAACAAAATCATCCTTTAGCCAAGAACGAAATTTGCAGGCAACACTTCCAAGAAATGGAAGCTTCGTGTGCACATACTCCTCTGCCTCAAACGAACACGGCTGAATTTAATCAAGGAACTATTTATCTGGTGGCATGTGTGTCTTTCTAGTACTGTTCATGTCACAGAGATATGGAGAGTATGATTTATGTTGTGTGAACCCTCATTTAGAGATTATTTATGCAAACGTTGGAGAGACGGCGTGTGTGTGCCGTGCTAAACTAAAGGAAGGCAAGCAGGGGTAATGCAAAAATGAGAATTTCTAAAGACAGAGCTCTGGAAATGGTAGAGGATTAATCATCGGTCATTATGAAATTCAGCAGACATAAACCCCCAAAGGTCTGGTCGATTACAGTGTTTGTGTTGGTGAAAGACAAACACCACACAAAGATTAAGGTCCAAATCTACTTCCTGCATTTTACCATTCACATGCATGTTTTGAGAACATCTGGTTACTGAATGGAATTCCAGTACAAGACCGCCTTTGATAAGGCAGCAAAAGCAAGAAATATTCTGTGAACAAGGTCTCAATGAACATCATTATTGTATGTGACAACGAGTTATGCAGCACGCATATTTGAAATAGATGCATCATGTAAAGTGACATATTTTGAATCGAAAATACATACTATATGATATTATATGATGTGTAAATATGAATTATAAATGTATTTTTTGTTTGTTTTTATTGTTTTATATTTAAAAAGTCTTCATGCTTTACATATTATTTAAGACAAATATTACTGCAGTACACATATTTACTTAAATCTTAAATGAGTAAACCTTATACACTGTACAGTAAATGAACAGTTACCCCTTTCCATACTTTGAAGTCTCGTGCAGCTGCGGTCATATTAGCAGCAGCCCGGATGTTGAAATAAAGTCAAATCTGTACATAATCAGAGATTTTTACACTTTAAATTTTATTTTATTTTATCATAAACGGTTTCAAGGTAAGATATTTCAAACGTTCTGGTGCACGTCTGCTCCTCAAAGTGTCGATATAATTACTGCAGTAGTTCCACTTCCGAGGAGAGCCCGTGGCAAGTGCATTTATAGTTACCTCGTCTGTCTGGCATGCAAGAAATCCTCACAGCATGACCGCCAAATGTATAATATATATATATATATATATATATATATATAATATTCACTGCAGAGTAACTTGTCTGTGGTTTCCCCAAAGACGTGACAAGTGAAAGACGATTGAGTAGAGGTAATCACTGTTGCGTGCAGACTGCAGATTTTGTAACAGTGAGAAGAGTAAGAAAGGGAAAAAATGCATACGTGCAGACGTGTATGCACAGGGTTGCATGTGGTCATAATATTGGACGAGGCTATTGGACAGAGCTGTTTGGAAACTGTTGGGCAAAGGAAACAAACATTGAGAAGAGAAATGACAACAGAGGCCTGAACTCCTGGTGCCCTGGCATTTCTCATGATGGATGGGCTTAGGGATCCCAGAATAGCAAGTGTGTGGGGGGTTTGGCTTCCTGAATAGCCAACAATATATCGTTATAAAAGCAAAATTATGTCTTTCACGTCTTTGCCTTCCAGGAAAAACTCTGATTACAACAGATTTTCGACTAAAGTAAAAGCGGCTATAGGACAAGGAAAAATGAAGCCTTTGCCTTGGAGATGTGACAAAGAGGTCAGGCAGAAAATATGAAATGCAAGTTCCAAATAAACAAATGAGTAGTGCCTGTAGTCTGTGTTGCCATGTTAAAAGGACATCTTATTGTTTACAGAGCAGAACCGGTGGAAATATATCCATTATGCACAATCTGCATGCCATTTACTTAAAAGCTCTCCTAAATGCACAGTAAATACTGTGATTTATATAATAAATTACCACAATTTTTTCAATTGCATTTTAAAAATATTTCCCTTACGTGACTGATTAAAAAAGTGCTGATATTATTTATTTGAAGAAAGATTTTGCCTACTTTTGCCATTTCCCTGAGAAAACATACTGCTGGTGCCTTGAATAATACAGCCTCAGTCATTCACTGTGCATGTGATGTGGATTTTTATAAAAAGGAAGTTTGTCTTTTGCACCTGTTGAATAATAAAAACTACTGAGAGACATGCGCGGCTCGGTGGAAGAATGTCCGCCTCAAAGGTAATCGTTGCAATTTCAAATCCACCTTGCTCCAGCCCTCCTATGTGGAGTTTGCAGGTTCTCCCTGAGCCCACGAGTCCTCTCCGATTTCCTCCCACACTCCAAAAACATGCGTGCCAAGTGTATAAGACACTCTAAAATTGTATTTCGGTCTGATTGGGTACATGTATGGTTGTTCATCCCTCTGTGTCCTGCAGTTGGCTGGCAACCAGCTCAGGGTGTCTCCTGCATAGTGCCCATAGACAGCTGGGATACCAGCAAGCCTGTGATCCCCTGTGAGGATAAGCCGCTCTAGAAAATGGATGGATGGATGACAACGCCATAAGAGAATACTGCTTTATTCAGTCAATCCAATCATGTAGAGATTTGTTATGTTTTCAATAGGTTGAATTAGGTCTTAAATGAACATTCGATAAATTCAACCCTCGACTTGTAGTTATTTACTTCATTTGGCCGCCTGTCCATTTGACTTTTGACACCTTGACAAAGAGTGACTAACCTCGAGCAGCGTGAACATTCCACTTTGTCAGTCCGTTTTTGGATCGTTTGGGTCAAGCATCTCTCTCTCTCTTTGATATACTTAAAATGAATTATTTTACATTATTGTTCTGACATGTTTTTGATGAAATACCATAGAGCGATGGAGTATTGTGGGTTTTTTTTCCTGTTTCCATCAATGCATATTAAGACACAATACAGCATTTCTGGTAGAGTCTCACTGCTCGAAATTTAAGCCTATTCATCTTCCCAAAACCACGCTCTTGTATAACTTTGCTGAGTTGATTAGAGGCTACTGTAAGCATTGTAGAGTCTTACCCTCACATTCAATAATGCCAAACCTGGACTTTGGCAATAGATGGATTAGTCGGTTTTGTGACCGACACATGCTGCAGAATGTACGCACTTCCTTTCTGTGAAGTTTCTTTTGGAGCGTTGTCAAACAAATCAGGCCTTGAGTCCTCTCACAGGAGACAAACAGTGATGACGAACGCTCACTGAGATCTTTTTCATCTGAATTACTGCAAGGAGATTACAAAAGATAACTACCAAGAAAAAATGTGTTTGAAGACGATCACATAAACCCAGCAACTACTCAGCTACTCAACTGAGTCGCTCTAATTTGAGCAGAAAAAATGTTTTTTCCAAGACATAAGCCTATCAGAATTTAAAACAAAAAATGTGAAACACAAAAACAAGCGAAAAGAAAATGCAGAAAAGTCTCAGTTTGGGTTTCCTACATAAGTCAAACCAAGTTCTGAAAATAGTTTTATCCTGTGACACACCATCCAAGAGGTTAGTCCTAGCATTGCTGGATCCACCACACTGGCCGCTTTGATCAGAAGGCTTACACAAAAAAACAGTCACGGCTAAAGGCATCAGCCCACAGGCAATATAGCATGACAATAAACTTAACACATTATGCACATACTTGGTGAGTCAGGGGCCATGTGATCTCAATCCCAAATACCTCAAATAACAGTGGCTTCAGTCTGATTGCGAGACGAGAACATGAAATCAAGTTTGTGTTTCTGCTTTAGGTGATTGCAGGAAAGGGCTTTTCGGAGAAGAAAGTAATTTATTCACAGTCAGCCCAGTAAAATTTTAACTTGGATATATATAGCTGTCAATGGCAGGGAATGAGTTAATGTTGTATTTCATCACTGAGTAAATGTTATGATAATTTCATTTGCGTGAGAAATTGCATCTGGAGTTCTGGCATCAAGAGCGTGCAGTGAGAGAACACGAGGAGCAACGCCTATTGTTTGTTAGATCAATGTGAAGGATACCACTTGTCCATTTGCATTGCCTGCATGTTTAATATTATTGAACAAAAGGAAAGCACTGAATATGGATGAACTCATAGTTTTATAAACATGATGTTACTTTTATAGCAGGGCGGCAACTTCAATCAATCAATCAATCAATCAACTGAATAAAATAAATAGAAAAAAATATAGCAGCTCAAAAGGCATTCAAACGCAAGGGTGCAATAGCTGCCAAGAAAACAACAATGGTGGCTTATACCCTGTCATTTTCTGCTATTTCCATTCCTATATCACTTTAGCATTCCAAAGTCAGGAGATGTGACTGTTAGAACTGTAACCAGTTATCTTTTGCTTTTATCTGTCTTGTGTAACCATTGCCACCTGCACACACATGCCTGTGTGCGATACTGTGCTTTGATTACGCATTGACGCTGTAGGCCTCCATTCAGGCAGAAGGGCCTGCAGAGTGGTTAGGGGCTTTAGACAAACCTACGGCAGTCAGGAAATCATGAAATCAGCAGAGCAGAGGGACAATGACATGGAGATTAGGGATCAGTTAACCTCCTCCTCTGGGTAGCTGGCCTGTTTGCTCACTGACCGTGACTTCCTGCTTTTCACAAAGGCGCACACACGCTATGCAGCATGCAGCCTCTAAAACACAACTTGTTGCACTTTTCAAATTCAACCACTCTCACCCCTTTCACTCTGTCATGCAATCACACACTGAGCAGTAGTTGTGTACTTCAGTCGAATGCCAGATTAGTCAAATAATCAGTAGCTTTGACCCTGCGCCCAGCCTCTTCCATAGGTAATAGGTGCGGGCAAGTATCCAGCAGGACTGACGGTGACATTGGTGACTAAGCAATCGACTTACTTGGAAACCTGGATATCATCAGACGCCTGGCAACTATCAGAGAATAGAATGAGTGTAAGGCGAAGTAAGAGATATCTTTAAAAAAAAAAAAAAGCACTTCTTCCTGGAGCCATTGACGTGCTTGGACTCTGACCTCACCTGGTTTATCACTCATGCAAAGACTTTCAACGGCAACACACCTGAAGAGGTCCACAAAGAAAATGGGAGCTGGCAAAAGGAGGGATTATTGAAGAAAAGACCAGAGCTTCAATGGACCGAATGCAAAAGGTAGCTATACAAATTAAGGCAAAAGCACTGTTGTGCCACTGAGGAAAAACCCATGTTATCTAAGTTGGTGAATGTCCCAAGGCTGTGTGATGAAGTCTTCTGTGAAACTCTGGAACAAGCCCCGTCATGTTGTGTTTTTCAGTGTTCAGGTATGAGGCACAGCCAGGTTTCATGGCAGTTTCAAGTTTGCAGGCGTGGAGTTCAAATATCCATTTGTTGCTCAAGAACATAGGTAAGACCCAATCAATCTTTTGGGGAAGGAAACGCTTTGAATAATTTATTGTTGAATGTCGGCTCATAGTTTCAAGGGCTGGATTCCTAATCTTAAAGGTGAATCATTTATGGCAGCATTTAGAGATCATTTAGAGTGTTTCTTGGCCAATCTGCTTTGATGGGCTTCTTTAATTTAAACTTGGCTACATGGAGCGTTTCCTGGACAAAAACGCATGGCTGAATCTCCTCCTTGGCCAAACTGACATGTTGCGATCGGAATGCTGCTGTGTCCGTGCGCTCCAATCTCCTGCTGCTTACTCAAGTGCCGATAAAACCTTTATGGGCCAACAAAGTCTGTTTGCTATAGTGGCTTACAAATTTACAAAGTGAGTGTTTCAAGTCACGAACACAGCTCTAATGTGGGCAAAGCTGTTTGGGAGACCGTAAAATCACAGACCCTGACATGATTATCTAATCTTTACGCCAGCTATGGTCCACTCAGTTTGGTTTTACTTATTACAATAATTATAACTCACAAAATCTGAAAGGCTTTTCATTTTCTTTCAACACTTAATATTTACTTCATGTTTGGCTGTTTGCAACCAACACAGTTATTTTTAATATAGTCTTGAAGAATTTAGAACTCAGTTTAAATTATTCATGAAGAAAACAATTTTGTCATGATAGTGTTCCAAGCTGCTATTACAGAAAGAACAGTAAATAAAAATATGAGCTTCACAGTCACGCAAGAAACTAATTTGTGAAACAACTCTTACTGGAAGTCTTGGGCTGACAAACAGACTTCCGCTGAAAGATACACAAATAACCACACCTGCTTTTAAGGGTTTGAAAAGTAAATATTTTAAAATTAAAGCCTCAAAGCACACATAGAACACCCACAGCTGCCAAAAAATTCAGAATTTCATTCAACCCAAATCAAGTGGAGCAGGTGCAACCTCTACATAAAAGCTGCCAATTCATTTTGAGAAAATGGGTAAAGCCCACTTGTTTCACAGGTCCTTGCACAATAACACGAACAGAATTAGCACCCGCATTAACTAAACCAAACCATTATATTAAGTTATTTATAAAAGATATTTGACATATACTGTACTAAATAAATTAAATGTTAGATTGGAAATAATGACATTTATTTATTTTTTTTGTCTTTGCAGAGGGCAACAATGCTTCCAAAATGTCGGATTCCAAGTGTTGACTGTTGAATAAAGAAGGAAATACAAAAGGGTTCTTCGACTTTGATCATCTTTGAAGGATATATAAAAACACCGCACTTTATAAAAGACTGACAAGATGCCACTTAGAACATCCTTGCATAGAAAGTCAACAAGTGGCCGTTGGTCAAGCAGGCCCTCAAAGCGCAGAGAGGTTCTCTCTGTCAATATGATCAGTCTACCACTGGCCGACTTCCGACATATATCCCATATTGGAAATGACGCCAAAAGAGACAGCTTTGGAGACCTTTCTTTCCTAAAAAAAGGACACAATATGCTTCTACAAAGCTCCCAAAGTGAGCAAAATCTCTTCATGGCCTGCTCTCCACCGCCAAAGCCCCCTCGTCTGAATATGGAGAACGAGGGTTTGGAGAGCCCTGGCTGGCCTGTGGACTGCCAGGACAATGCCAGTCAGAAGAGAAAGAAATGCAGCTCTATGCCCTTGCTGGACAATGAGGAAGATGAGACTGAATTGGTGGACAGCCATGAAAGTGGGAACAACGTTGCTACCAACAAGTTTTTCAGAGTTGGATGGAGCGATCTGAGTGCAGACATGAGTGGAGACACATCGGTAGATGGCGACAACAATGAAAAACAACAAAAAGAGGAGGACAGTAGCTTTTCTTTTAGCCTTGATTTGGGTCCTTCCATTTTGGACGATGTTCTGCAGGTGATGGACAGACTTCAGCAGTGAATGAAATTGCTAGTGGGAAAAAGAGAAAAGTGGGCAATCAAACGCCAGTCTTTTTTGAGACATAACATGATCTCTTCATTGTAGTTAAAAAAAGCCCACCGTGACTTGGCAAGAGGATGTTAACAGCCAAAACATGGGAGATAAATTTGCTGAAAATATCTGCATTCATCCCTGAATAGTGGTAATCTTGTAGGCAAATCATATTCAGAGATGCAAGTATGAACATCTCTTTCTTTTAAAGAAAGAAATATTTACTAAAGTCTGCCTCATATTTCTCATTGTGGAGACACTACCCATGCTGAACTTTGAGTAGTCTATTTTCACCTTTGTGAACTCCCTTTGCCATTATTTGCGAAACCACATCATACAATACTTGACAACTGTAAAGGCTTAATTAGTGTAGCGTTTTGAAAAGAAAAGCTGCAGCTGGAACCCAAGAAGCTGTGGTATCTTGGCGTGCCTTCTAATCTGTTGTGTGCAGAGGGCAATTTTTCCTCCGCACGCATCTCTGAGGCCCCACTCAAAGGTATACCAAGGTACCCCCCTTTCTCTTTCAATGTAGTGAAAACAAACACTTAGCTCTGCTTCTAATAAAAGTCTGTGCCAGTAGTGGCAGGTTTCACTGTATCCCAAGCACAGCCACATGTCTAAGACCTCAGAGAGTAGAAATAAAACCTGAGTGTGCTGTTTTCTTAACTGCAAACAGAGTCCCCCAATACTCTAGTGAATGTCACACAAGAGAGAAAGTGGAAAAAGGTAAAGTGATACTTCCACACATGCAGGGGGTGTTGAGGGAAGAGGACCAGAGACATCCATTACAGCTGTGAAAGTCTTGATGAGGATTTAAGCACAACCTTCTGACAAAACAAACCTCTGACATGAAAAATATATGCTTGTATTATGACACACTCTTGCCCACATGAAAAAGAAAGAGAATACATGTGAATGTGGGCACATAAGGAATGAAGAAGAGAAGATACGCACATCTCCAGTCAGTCATCTTTCAAAGCAGAAGGAAAGATGGGAAATCCAATTGGGGCTAAAGCCACAATGAGCCACATACCAAGGTGCCACACGGGTCATGTGCGAACCACAAGAGTCTCATTGCTAGGAAATGCACTTGGAATTTTGTGCATGTCCAACAGAAACAGTCGAGTTGTGGGTACTTCTGCACGGTATCCTTTTGGATTGCTTCTTTTTTAATCTGAGTGTCATTGTCCCTGATTTTTTTTTTTTTTATATTGAAATCAGGAACAAGATTGTGAAATACTTCTGGATCGGGAAATGTACTGTTTTGTATTTTAGAGAAGTAAAGCTATGCATATTTAAAATACCGAGTCTGATTGTTTTGTGGCCGGAATTACTCTTTGTCAACAGTACATTCAGAAAAGGAGACTTTGTTGTAGCTTTTACAATCAAAATCAATTGTAAAGAAATTCGTCTTGGACATGATTAAAGAAATTAATGAAAAAACGTAGATGCAGAATGAAGGAGCTTCACTTCACTTTTTAAAAATAGAAGTATAAACTGCAGCGGTACAATAGGTCAACATCAAAATCATAAGAAAACAGACCCTGCTTTAACCAATACCACACAATTACAGTATATGTTTTCATGTATTTAATGAAAATATCCAGTAAACGTTCATAGAAAAAGTAGGAAAAAGAAACTCTGGGTCAAGAAAAGGCCAGCCCAATATTTGGAGCAATTTGACCCAACTTCTGGGTTGTTTTATAGTTATTTTTTTGTCTTGTACAAAATGACTCAGGTTTGGCCTTGTTTTGTGCAAAATACCCCAGATGGGTCAAATCCGCCCAAATATTGGGTTTGTCTTTTTGTGTTCGATAACTGGGTTATTTTTAACCCACCTGTTTTTCGAGTGTAAACAGCAATAAGCTAAACCATTTGTTTCCTGTAGATGCAGATAAGACACACATATCAATCAAGATGATGTTTGGACCATCCCTCTCCACAAAATTGTTGCAGTTCAACAAAATTCCTGGGATGTCTGGCATGAGTAGCTCTCTTAAGGTCATGCCGCAGCATCACAACTGCACTGAGGTCAAGACGTTGATTGAGCCACTCCAGATCATTTTCTTATTCTGAAAACATTCTGTGGTTGATTTGCTTCTGCGTTTTTGATTGTTGTCCTGCTGAAACACCCATCGTCTTTTGGGGTTCAACTGTTGGAAAGATGGCCTCAGGTTCTTCTGCAAAATATCTTGATTGACTTGTGAATACATTTTGTGTTGATGATAGGTAGCTGCCCAGGTCCTGAGGTAGCATCGCAAACCCATGTGCGCTGTTGCAATTCTTTATAGCTTGGCTACTCCTTGGCAGAAACAACAGCGCTAAACTTTCTCAATTTATAGATAGCTTGTCTTGGTAGGGTTAGGGTTGACCTCAACCCGACTCAGATGCTGTGGCATAACATCAAGAGAACCTTTCACACCAAACATCCCAAGAATCTTGCAGAACTGCAACAGTTTTTTTTAAAGAGGAATTGTCTAAACTTCAACCATTGATTGTTTGATTTGCTACTACAGGAAACTGTATTTACTGTATTTGAGGCTAATGCTGCCAAAAGAGGGTCAAAAAGTTGTTAAATCCAAGACTTGACGTTCCTTTTTCTTCCTGTCCTGTGCATGGTTAAGTTACTTTCAATAAACGTAAGAATATACAGTATTCTATTTGCAGTACTTTGGTTGTATTAGTTCAAGCAGGCTGTTTCTTTATTCTTCTGATTTTAATGATCAGATCATATTTTAAGACCAATTTTTGCCACTGTACATTCAGCAGTGTTCAAATAAGGTACTACAAAAAGCTCAACTACTAGTATGGCATTTTGCATGTAATGATGTAGGCTTAATTTCCTGTCTGTTCCAAGGGCCCTTTAATCAAAGTGTGTTTGTCAGACAAAAGAACTATGAAACGTTAACACCCGATGATGTAAAGCTATATTTGAAAAGGCAAATACAATAAATCTTGGCACTTCATGTGAAGTCATATTTGGGGAGGTAAAGTGTGACGAATCACACAACTGTACCTCAACAAGTGGTCAGCCACATGATTGACTAAATTAAATGCAATGATATTGCCTGCACAGCACAAATCTCAATCACATCTGGTACTGCTTCTTTCCATCCAAACATCTCAACTTGCTGTCACACAGAATACCAAAAGCACAGTCATGCCTTTGAAAGTAGCTCTTATGATTTATGAATTTTGTCAAGGACGAACTAAACACTGAAAATATTGTTTTGGCAAATGAGAGATGTGTCCTTCTAATGTACTCACATCTCCCAGCACAACTTGATGCTACTGAAATATATTTCAGGTTTCACACACACATGGCCATGTTGCGAAATTGATATTGTTTGAGCTGTCTGTCAAGTCATGTCAGAACATTATATCAGGTTAAAGACGGTTGGGATTAAAGCAATTCATAACATATTCAGAACAGACTCTTAACACAATCATTCTGTTCTCTTGACCACACTAAAATTACACCATATATTTTCAAAACTGATAACAATGCAAACATATCTTTTCTCTAAATCGGTATGTTTCACACAAATTAAAATCAGTGCATTCATCCTATAAACAAGGGTTTTGCTTCGTTTGACACCCAACAGCACATTACCAATACGAAATGAGTTTGTCAAAAGAATTTTCTTTATTCTGTAACGCAGTGAATATCCACCACTCATATTTAAAGGGGTGCTAGGTCAGGCTGTGCAGTGCATGACACTGCATACACTTGATGACGTACATGGAGATAATTCCTTCCTGACTCTAGTGCTAATTTTGGTAAAGGTGTCATATTCACGCAACAACCAACAATCCCAGAAAAGGGGATGATCTGCTGATGATTTGGTTTGTGTCATGACAAGTCAGCAATGCCTCTTCACTTTTAGCTGAATAAATCAAGCATGGACATGCACAAACATAAATCTTATATGATGGAGTCACTTCAATTTTGATATCCAGTAGTACAGTAGAACTCCTCAACAACGAAATAATGTTTGCAGCCAGACAATTTTCACAACAGGGAACATTTCACAAGAGCAAATCCATGTCTCGTACGTAAACATAAAAAAAGATGTTGTGCAATCAACAATCTGAAGTTAAAAACAAAACCATCAAAGAGATAGATAGATAGATAGATAGATAGATAGATAGATAGATAGATAGATAGATAGATAGATAGATAGATAGATAGATAGATAGATAGATAGATAGATAGATAGATAGATAGATAGATAGATAGATAGATAGATAGATAGATAGATAGACAGACAGAGACAGACAGACAGACAGACAGACAGACAGAGACTCCATTTACTGCCCCCTTTAAAGTATGGCAGAATATCATCTGACTTTGGGGGAAAGCCGCACAGAGTATAAAGTGCTGCAAAACGCGTGTCGGCGCGTCAAGCATAATAAACAAAGCTAGACTCGTGCTGCAGGCTTGTTTTCGCTGTCGTGAATTTTCAGTGCAAGGCAAATGTATTATGCAAGAGGGGGACTTTCCTTTTAGAGCGAAGTAAGAAAAATGGAAAGGCTTCAATGCATGAAGATTTTTTCACACTGGGAGGTATTTTTGCACATGCAGGTTTCGGTATAGAGGAGTTTTACTGTACACTCACTCACATCACTGAAATACAATTTGGGTATGTAAGAGACCAATTATCTATAATTATTCATATATTCAATAAAGTGGGATAGTTTCGTTCAAGATGATTTTGGATTGTAGCTTCTCTCCATCTTTTCAGATACTAAATCAAATGCTTATTTTTAATGAATAAACTAGATTGCTTTGTTTTATATATGTACAACTTTTTTTTTCCTTTGGTCAATTTACCAGAAATATTTTTTTTAAATGTACACCACGGAAATGTTTACACACAAAATGGGAAATTTTCCCTTTTAGGATTTTCATCTCTGTAATCTCAATAGTAACTAAAACTAAGCGACAGCAACATTCATCCATCCATTTTCTAGAGCCGCTTATCCTCACAAGGGTCACAGGGTTGCTGGTGGCTACCTCAGCTGGCTTCAGGCAGTAGGCGGGGGACACCCTGAACTGGTTGCCGGCCAATTGCAGGGCACACAGAGACGAACAACCATTCTCGTACCCAATCAGAACATGTAAACTCCACACAAGATGGCAAAAACGAGGTTGATTTGAACTCGGGTCCCTTAACTGTGAGGCAGACGTGCTATTCGCTGCGCCATCGAGCCGCCCTGAGAGCAACATGCATCTGTTTAATCGGTTCTTATCTGATTTCTGGACAAACACAGCAATGACAAAAACAGCAGGTGTCATCTGTGTTCGCCACTAAAAACAATACATTGCAATAATAATTAGGGCACTCTTTTAGGCCTCATTTTTGGGCTGTGAGTCTGAAGTATTAACCTGAATGTGTATGTGTGTATGGTGCATGTGCTCCCTAAAGAGAACACTACATTTGGACTGGAAGCTATTCCTCACAAAAGCTTCTCCTTGTGTGTTTGCAGCTGGCTGATGTGAAAAGGTGATAGCAGGATAAATAAGACGAGAGGGATCTGATTGTCTGATTTCAGATAATATCCAATGAGATAGGTCCTCTAAGGTTTTGGCCACTGACCTTAAAACAGATGTGGATCAACATTATGTCATGTGGGGCCTCCTTATTGAGAACACTTCCCAGAGAAGACTAATTTGAAAATCCCCCTACAACTGTGTTGTTTTCAGTCTCGGGTGTAGCGTTAACTCTATGAAGCAATCAGCTTTGGGTATCTGAAAGGCTAACTAAGTTACTGTAATAACATTTCAAAAGATTAGTGTGACAATTCCCAGTCTAAAAGCATACAACTCTCTTGGCAAGGAAGCTAGAGAGGGTGAAGCTGAATTTGTTATAGCTGGAGAATGAAAAAGATGGGGGGGTAATTTAAATTGTTGAATAATTTGATACACTCTGGTCTCTTGGTATATGTAAGTGCAAAAATCCTGATAAAAGTATTTGTTAAAACAATTGTGAACACTGTACATTTTAAAATTAAAAAAGAAGCTCAAGATATATCATAAACGCTTAAAGGGGAAATTAAGTCAAAAGTATTGTTTACAATAATGTGTTCTAGGAGCTCCCACTCGTTCAAACATGGCATTCTGATTAATGTTAAGTTGGGGGAATGTATATTAAGCATCAAAATGGAACTGTTTGTTATCCATCTCCGGGACGGCCATTTGTCTGAGTCACGTTTAATTGTGCCCTTGAGCAAGACACCTCATCCACATTGCCTACAGTGATTGGTGATTACTGTAAGTGCAAGATGGCAGCCACGCTTCTGTTAGCCTGCCTCGGGGCAGCTTTGGCTACACAACTTAGTTTACTTCCATCAGTATATGAATGTGTGAGTGCATGAATAAAGTGTCCATCATAAAGCGTCGAATAACGCGCCCGTATAAAAGTGACGTATTATTATTATTATTATTATTATTATTATTATTATTATCATCACTATATGAATTTTGACACTATATGAACGCCTCGACGCCCATGTTCAACCCAATTATTTGGTTCTTAAATTCATACTCGACAACAACAATATAATCAGAGTGCCATTGGGCATTAATCCTAATTGCCATTTGGAGTAGTGGGGCCGCATACTGTAGTACATAATATTAATACTTTTTTGGGGTTGACTCTCCCTTTAATGAAGTAAAGTAATGCAGAGTACATACATTCCTTTCTTCTAAAATCCACAAGTTCACATTTAAATGATCAAAAATGGGTATCAATTTCAGGAGCTATGTGGGGGGTGCAGTGCTACCATTTAGTGACGTGCTGTCTTAACATTATAGCACAGTGCACACCCTGGGTCACTATGTGAAAAACAACATTCCTGGGGCCCTCTAGGTCAAGATCACTAATGAACAGCGGACCAAGAGCCTTGACGCCGGCACTGGCCCAGAGGCTCTCAGCTTTAAAGCAAATAAACTAAAGATCATTTCACCAAATATATTGTTCGAAGACAGGCTGATGCCTGGCTGCACTCTTTGCACCAATGATACAAAATAAAGTCTCAGAAGGTTTACATACCTTTTTTTTTGGGGGGGACAGTGTTTAAGAAATTGTATTTTTTGGGAAGCAGTACCATGAGAAGATATTTCTAATAAATAGCTGTTTGTACATTATGAGGAGGGGATAGAATCCCAACGTTTTCAGGTTACTGTACGTCTGTACCTGGGTAGACATGAAGTTGGATGCAGGACCAACTTCTGGCTGTCCTTCAAGCCACAAAATCTTTAATGGATTTTCACTCAGGCCCCTTTCATTCTTTACTGCCAGCTCCTAAGTATAACAAAATAAAAATAATCAGAGGTTAAGGTGATTGTGGAAAAATGAACTGTTATTGTGACTTCCAGATACATAAAAGAATTGGCAGATTTTTACATATAAAATATACATATGGACAATATCTATCATCGAAAATAGACACAGAAATACATGGCAGAAATATACTTTGAGCAAAAACAAATGCTGTGGTCAGGAATCACCCCCCACACACACACACACAAAAAGTCCATGTTATAAGAAGGTTTGCATTTGTATATGTTGGAGAACAATATGAAACCTTCCATAAAATTACTAACCAAATATCAAGAGTCATCACAGATTTTTTCCTATAGGTTTCCTGTAGGTGCATCAGTGTTTTGTGTCGTGATTTGGATCATTCAGACTATGTTAAAGTTAATGAACTAGGAGTAATAATGCCAGTGGAAAAAAAAGTGTCTTTATGCAAAAGGCATCAGATAATCATTTTAACATACAAAATAAGGACTGCTAGAATGAGAATTATGTACCGGCACTTACAGCTGCTCTCACGGTTGCAAATTCAACAACAGCGCTTCCTTTCTTCTTACTTGATACAATAACATTCAAAACATCTCCGTACTAGAAGGAAGAAATGAAGAGGGGAGCAATGTCAATCGGGAGAAAAGATGAACATAAAATTTAAAACATTTTTTTAACACTTAACAAGAAAAATCCTATATGGAATTAAATAAAGCCCAAGTCACCTGATTTTGAGGATCTGCTGATACAAAGTTCCAATGACATACCATTGCAATGAATAGGAGTCATGTACATCCAAATTGTCTTTAACAAACATCTTTATACGACATCATTTATAAGGCCGTGAAGGAGCAGTTTCAACCAAGTAAAACATTTATTTAAAGGTTTTACTTTTTGGTGGGAGGGGGTATCAGTTTTTCAGGTGACATATTAAATAAGATGTGTTAAAACGCAACTCTGTGTGTTGGATACATTTCAAATCAGCATAGCACTGGCTCCGCTTCCCACATTAAAATATTTCCAGATTGCAGGCATTATTATTGATAATTGCTTCCCACAACTACCACCACAATGACACCACTTCTGCTAATTCTGGTTGTGCAGCGAGGTTTTTTTAATGCAAAACATATACATTAATTTCTTTAGGCAATATATTTGTAAATGCTAAATTATTTTTTTTTTTGCATAGACCTTAGAAAAATATATATACACATAAAAAGTCCACATTCCATGCTTGTTTTCCCACACAGCGGTGGCTATTTCTCTTACTCAAACCATTCACTGTCACTCGCTACAGCTTGCCATGTCAAACATTAAATTTTTCCGGCTACAGTTCTTCATAAAGAGGCAGCCACATTTTCCACAGTCTTGACCCTAACCCAGCCATCCCACCTAGGTTCATCCTAATTGAGTGCGTGCTAAGGAGAAATTCATACGGCTTTTTCCACGCAGCTTGACGTCAGTGACACTTGCCCTAACCTCTCCTGAGTCCAGCATATGCCCCGCAATCGCCATATGCGGGATTGAAGCATAAGGTGGTGCATGCGTTGCATGAGAAGAGCACATTTTCTCATGCCTTTCTTGGCACGGCTTAATTACCTGGTAAGAGGAGCATGAACAAATGCGTGCACAACTTTAAAAGGGCACTGCAACATGGCCCTTAGCACTTTCCCCGCAACAAAACTTAATGAGCCTTGTTTAAAAAGAAGAAAAAAAAATATATCCACAAATCAAAGTCATGCAGCTCAAATTGTGTGCATATTTATAAGAAGGTTTGATACCTTGGTGCACTTCACTGACACAGATTAAAAGAATCAAAAACATTTTGTAAAGTCCACAAACTATAGATAATTTGATGTGAATGGATGCTTTATTTTGTTGAGGCAAAATACCCATATTTTTCCTGCAATATTTTATGCAAAAATCTCAGTATGGTGAAGAGAGTAGGTAAGTGCAAACGGTTCAGCAGCCCTTTCCCTGAATCAAGGGTGTGATCAGTGTTGCAATTTGTCATCTGTTATTACCTTTTGTAGAAGTTTAAGAATGAAGTCTTGACAGTAGCCGCCATTTGTATCGTCATCCTTTTTACACTTCCACTTCAACTGAAAAGAGAACAAAAAAAGGAGATTCAAGTGAATGATACCAAGAATGAAAAAGAAATGTGTTAAAAAATGTTATCATGCAATCAAGAGCTGCAGGAAGTAGATACACAGTATTATGGCAGAGTGTTTCAAAGCTGAATATCCACCTGCATGATGGTCAACTTATTTTTGAGGGAGAGAGAGGAGTTCTATATTTTTAATTGAGCCTTGATTCCCACGATTTTACATGGTGTTGTTTTAGAGATTATTGGGCAAGTCCTCTTTGCAGAAGAGTAGCTTTCACAAAAAGCTTGCAACCCAGACACGATATTCATAAATTCCTGTGCTGCTCAAACCAGATCTTGCGTAACGTCTCCAATCAATCACAGTGTTATGGCCCAGCAAATATCACAAAATAAAGCACTATTTTAAATGGCAAGCACAAAGTATTGATTCAGCTCCAGTTCTCTGCTTGCTGTCAAAGAAGAAGCTGGATTTCTGGGAATGTGAATGTTTATGCAGCGTTTTTTACCCAAAATAATGGTGAAAGTGAAATGTCAACTATTCGCTTGATGTGATGTCTAAGGTTTCAGCTCAAAACTCACTGGGCTCAAATTTAATATACAATTGAAAAAATGTTAACACTGAATCGCAAAACCTATATCAAAAGGGAATAACAAAAGAATTTAGATTTCAAAGTGTTGTCAAGGATGAGACGCTGATAAAGGAATTTGGATCTGACCACATATAAAACACAGCCTTTCCAACAAAAACCCAGTACGCAAAAAATACAATGCACTAATGCTTCATGTCCATGAACATGGGCCCTGACTTGTTCGCTATGGGGCTGCAGTTTGTTGTTCTAAGTGAGCACAAAAATGTAACGGAATTCCCTCTTGCACTGGACAGCTATCAAATTTTAAAACCAGATTTAAAGTCTAAAAACATTAGCTAAAATCCCTAGTCTCTGTTAATATTTCAGGCCAACACTAGGCGGATATATAAACATTCTCTTTTGACTGTTTAAAATGTATTTTGATATCAACAAGCAACCGGGCTTAGAGCTCAATGATTAGTTTAACCAATGTCCTTAAGCCTATGTATTTACCACTCTTCACAGCCTTGTCTTTCAAATAAATCTACCTTCAATTTAGGGGTGAAGCTGCTTCTGGAACTTCTTCCTGATCCCAAGTCTGGGGGAAGAAGAAAAAAAGCAATAGTTGAAGAAGGTAAAAGATAACAAAACAAAGGCAGGGGACTAATGTATGTGGATGGCGTTTAAATTTGGATATCACATGGCGAATGCCACAGACTTGTGATCTACAGAGTGCCTCTCTTGTGCGAGTGAGTGCAGCTCCAAACTTTGGGGGGCCTGACTGCGTGCAAGTTGAAGATGTGCTGACTTTGCATGAATAATTGCACTACCACAAAAAGAGGTTTTATCTCAGGCCAATACTCCCAACTTCCCTTACCTTCACAAACATCCATACAATTGATTTATTAAACTCTTTTTTTCCACTCTCATGTCTCTAACATGGGAACACATGAGATTTCGTGCAAAAATATGCTCATGAGGTCGAGTTCGAGTGTCTGTGCGTTTGATGTTTGACATTCTTATACAAACATGCCAAAATGTCTACCTGCCAAGACAATAAAAGTTGTCCATTTTAGTGATACTATGCCAAAAAATTCACATATACATCTAGTTATTGTTTTTGTATGTAATATGTAGCAAACCTATAGGCTGCCTGGTGAATGCTGACAGTTCCACGGACAGTTTGATTACAGGGATTCATTCAAATGAAAACTATAACGAATTTGTTAGTGCAAACTCAAACTCTGTTTACTTTACAAACGATTACATTTGTTCACGTTATACATCAAAGATGGAAGTACTTCTGTGACTGTAGTCTCCTGTGTTCTGTTGTTCTTCTCTTTCTCTTTGGATCTGCTCTCTGATGAGCCTCTGTTCTTCCTCAAGCTGTCGGGAACCCTCCTCCCTTAAACGAGCAATCTGATGGAAAAAGACAATACAATAAAAAAAGATGTAGCAACTTAGAGGGCTGGAAAAAGATGAATCTTGGCATTTCGTTTTGCAACAATAAATCAATGTCAATATCACATTTACAAAAAAAGCAAAATAATAATACAATTACCGCAAATGAAGTTTACAGTTGTGTAAACAGAATTCCAGCATTCATGATTGCAAATAATAAATTTAAATCATAACCGAGTATGAAATATAGCTGCTATATGTAAAAAAAAAAACTTTGTAATGTATGTTGAAAAAAAAAACAGACATTTTAAAACTTGACTGAATTAGAATAACGTCCCCTAATGGTGAGCTTTTCTCTCCCAAGGCAAGAAGACATAGTGCATCATATACCATGCCTCAAACTGGAAGCATGCACACCTTTTTCACTCATCACCGCCTTTCCAAACTAATGTAAAAATCACCTGATAGGTTGATGAATAATTATGCAATGGTCGTGAAAGGATGGAGCATCTGTTTAAGGTTGCAAACCTTGGAAGCATTCAAATGAATAAGAATTAAAAAAGTTGAAAAACAAAACAAAACACTGAGGTAAGCTCCAAAGTCATCTTTTTATTCTATCGTATCAGAACGTATCAAGTGAAATTTGTATTTTCATCCTCTACACTTTCTCCTAAACCAATCATTCTCTCACCTCTTCTTCGAGTGTTCTTGTGATTTGCACTTCATCTTGGGTCTGAGCTTCTGCTTGTCGCTCTCTTGCTTCAAGGTCTGTCAAGCGCAGATAAAGGGAATCAACCCTATTTATGTGGTTCCAAACAAATAACATCATATAAAATTTCAAACTCAAATGATGTGATGATTTGCAACACAAACCAGTTGCAATTGGCATTTTCTACAGGAAACCTACCAAGCTTAATCTTCTTTCTCTTGTCATCAAGTTTGCGGTTCCGTTCCTCTGCTTGCTTTTTGGCAGCACGAACCTTGTCATAGGCGGCCTGAAAACGCCAACATGCCAGGATAAATGATTTGAGAGTGTACATATCACAAGTTGTACATAAAGGGTAAAGGAGACACAGTGGAATTACCTTGGCAGCAGCATCAGTGAGCACCTCCAGAGCCTGAGACAATTGATGGAAGAGCTCCGCTAGAGAAAAGCAGAGATAGAAGTAATAAAACTAAATATCGACACTGAAAACCACAAGATGTGTTTAATAAAAATAAACGGCTCAATTTGTAATTGTGATGCATAGGTTTCAAAAAAGGCTAGCGCTTGATGTCTCAAAGTGCATACAACCCTGGAATAGTGCACGGGCCCCATGTCTTCTATTAGCGCGCCTAGAGGGGCCAGTGCTGCAATCATCGCTGCCACGCGATATTCCCCACCGCCTCAGTTGTCATCTGACAGACACACACACACATGCACGCACACAAGAAGGCCTCAAGTGCTCCCTAGCATGCAACGCTACT
Organism: Hippichthys cyanospilos; assembly: GCF_059441005.1. NCBI lineage: Eukaryota > Metazoa > Chordata > Actinopteri > Syngnathiformes > Syngnathidae > Hippichthys > Hippichthys cyanospilos. The sequence continues at coordinate 12,080,701 of NC_142382.1, forward strand.
GCACTATACAGCCAAACTTAATTATTCTCTCATGGGAGGTCTGGCCAGGCAGTATGGTTACTCCCAATTGGGATTGGCGAATTCTAACGAACAGGAACATCATCCTGCCAGCAGAGGTCAGGTTACCTATACACACAGGCTACAATGAAATGAAAGTGGGAGAGACCTGCCATGCCCAAGAGGCATCTCAATCTGTCACAACGTTTGGGTGTAGGGCCGGGGGTGCATGTATGACCCACAACCAAAAAAAGAAACAAAAAACAAAACCAAGCATGACCTCTCTTTACATCCCAGAATGATTGCAGTCTCGTGTGATTGGGACAAAGACTGTCCAAGTGTAAAGGGCCTTCAAACTGCTTCTTTTCCATTTCTGGGAAACCGACCCCCTGCTTTTACATTATTCTTCTCAAGCCCCAACCCCAACAATGTCCCTCTCTCCCATATATATATATATATATATATATATATATATATATATATATATATATATATATATATACACACACACACACACACACACACACAAAAGATAATTCACTTACCTGCTTTCGGGTTGTCGGGATTCTTGTCTGGATGGCATTTCAGAGCTTTTTGTCGATAGGCTTTTTTGATCTAAATGAAAAGAACAGCGCTTGAAAAAGGTACAGTATGAACTTCACAAAAAAGAAAACCAATGCAAACCCAAATAATACAGTACACCTTGGCACGGGTTTCAGAAAAAGTAAAAGTCAACTTGTCTTTCAGATGTTTGGATTAAAACCAGGGAGTGTAATGTTTTTTAAAATAAACAGGTGATCCAGTTTACTGTCCTCCTGACACATTAATGCAGTGCTTTTCAATTATACAGTATATATATATATATATATATATATATATATATATATATATATATATATATATATATATATATATATATATATATATATATATATATATATAAATTGAATAAATGATATAAATGTACAACTTAAAAGGTAAGTCAAGTCAAAGATTTTATTTAAATTACATTCGATAAGTCCCTGCTAATGAACAACTGCATTTTAACAAGAGTAGAATAAACATGGGAATGTCACCCCTTCGGGCAGGTAGACAAAACCTGAGAGGCTATGAAAACTTAATCATTGTAATATTTTAAAAAATGTTGTATGATGCTTAAAAAGTCTATCATCAACCTTGGGACTAGTTTAGGTCAAGGTAACTCCCAATAAGGGAAGAAAGATGATGATGGAGTGACACTGGAGCTTTCTGGACTAAAACTAACTATTTTGCACAAGTCCTAATTACACTCTTTGCCTCTGTTCTGAATTATGCTCAAATTGTTCCTTTAGGCATCAATCAATCTCTTGCCAATATGTTACAGGTCAAGTGAAGCACCTCTCATTAGTCATTTACAACACACACCTTAGCCCCCTGGCATGAATGTACTGCTTTTTCTTCATGCTGACTTTACTTGGAAGCGGATGGTCAGAGCCACAAGTTTTTCTTATTCTCGCTCCCATTTTGTTGAAGTATGCTTCAAACAATAAATAACTCAAGGAGAAACTAGTCATCATTAGGGAGGCTTTCGCCTTGATGCTTGGCAAACACTTCGTACAGCTCTAAACTGACACGCAAAGCTGGGGAATGGTGCCACGCGCTTATTGTTGATCTAAGCCTACTTTGCCCTTTTCGACTCCCTCCAATTTTCTGTGTTCCCATAAACTTCAAGCCGGAACAAAATGTAATTTACTGATATTTGAATATTGGATCAAATTGTAATTTATTGATGTTCCAATATTTCTAGAAAAACACTTGGCCAGGGCACATTTCAGAAAATTAAATGGAATGGTACGAAAAACTTTTTATATATATATATATTTTTTTTTGGGGGGGGGCATCAAGCAACACTTAAACTTTGTTCAAACTTGCCTGCTATAGCATTTTAAAATCAAAGCACCATTTTTTGCCCAATTTCCTCCGTTGAGATGTTAAACCTCCTCAGTTTTTAAGTGTTCAAATCTCAGATGACAGAATTGGAATTTACTCTCCAATGGTCAGTCAATGCTTCCAGAAAGTTTCGAGCGAATCTTTTTCCTTATGTATTGGTTACTATGCACATTTGGAAAATAAATGTGCCAATACTTGAAACATGTTTTTATCATAACTAGGAATTTTAACAATCAAAGTGCTGTAACTTTTGTCAATTTTTGAGTTACTGACAGATATTACGTATCATTTTAAAGGGAATTAAGTATAGAATTAGAATATATTAATAGGGCAGCTTTCATTTTCTGAGACATAAGCCTGGTTTTATTAAAACAAATCTCATATAAATTTAAACAGGCTAAATATAAATAACTTATAGTAGGTCGCATGAAGGGGTCTAAGGATACTGCATGCATGGAAAAATGGCAGAAAAATGACATCAAAATTCTCCCCTGTGTGGGGGTTGCCATAGCCACCACCGGCAACCATGTAGCACTGCCGCTGCTGGTCAGAGCCCGGTCTACATCACCTCAGTGAAATTAACAATGCTAAATTGTGGAACAAAGCAGTACATTCAACAATATTTGTGAAACAGTTAGGAACAAGACATGTTTAATCACGAATTAAAGGAAGGAAAAGTTCATTTTTACAGTAAATTAAAAAAAAAACGTCTTCAAATAATATTTGTTTTTGAGCAAGTTAAAACAATTTGCGTATAAAAAATAAAAACTTATTAAAGCTTGAGGAAAACTTGCATACATATGCAGTATATTATTTTAAAAAAATTCAAGTTAAAATTTTCAAATCCTCACAACTCTTTGTCATACACTTATCCTCGTCTGCAGCAAGTGCTGTAGACAAAACATGTCCCTTCATCTCTTGTAAAGCTAGCAGATGTTTGACAACGTGGAGCAAGCTGGACAAGATGAGCAGTTTCGCTAATAGATTATCATCAGTATTGTAGTCTGGCAACAGCAACTATGTTGCACATCATTATCATTGGCTCACAACACAATTCAGCTCTTGGATACAGTTAACACATGGATTTTCACTTTTATTTTCTAGAGCTGCTTATCCTCATTAGGGTCACTGACTTGCTGGTGCCTATCCCAGCTGTCTAAGGGCAGTAGTCGGGGGACACCCTGAATTGGTTGCCAGGCGATGCCAGGCACGCAGGGATGAACAACCATGCATGCACCTTATCACACCTACGGAAAATTTTGTGTCAAATACACCTAACGTGCATAATTTCGGAACGTGGGAGGAACATGCTAACTCCACAGAGGGAGGCCAGAGAAATCTGGAATTCGAATTGAACTCGAGACTCTGAACTGTGAGGCTGACAGGCTAACCACTCGTCCAATGTGCCGCCTTAATTACAATGCTTCAACCATTTACAAGGCTTCATCAGCTGGTAGTCACAACCGGGAGGAGGAAGGAGGAGAATGAAAGCTTGCGGAACAAAATATAAAGACTGAAAAGAGAGGCTGAAAAAAATACTCCCAAAGAGACAATGCAATACCATATGCGGAATTGAATGGAAAATCGTTTTGAATCGAAAATCGATTCCGAATTGAATCAAAGGCTCCTAAATCGGAATCGAATCAAGAGAGAGTGAAAGATTCCCACCCCTACTAACAACTCTTAGCACTGCTTTTTCATTGACAGTCAAGTTGACAGCGACCCATAGTAATAGATAAAACCGCTGTGTGTTTTAGCTCTAATTTAAGCACCATATATGTCAATGTCATGGCAAAAGAGACATTTTTTCTCATTTGTCATGAGCACACATTTCTTTGGGGGAAAACTGTTTTAAATCAATTGTGGCCTCCAATATTTTTGGAGCGCACTAAAGTTTTTTTTGTTTTTTATGAGCACGTTCTGCTTGGGAAAAACAACATCAATTATATGTACTGAGATCGGACTGTGAAGGAAGTGCGTACATAAGAAGAAAGAACATAAAGTATGATAAAAAAAAATGTGTACAACGAAAAGGAAAAAAAAATGGCCTCCATAAAGCAGGCTTTAACACATTTATTGCAAATAATAAGTAATGTCAGATGCTCTTAGTTAATAAATCCATCTTCTAAAGATGTGGCCTGTCCATTAAATGCAACACACCAGGTATTTCCATGTTTAACAGACAACCCACAACATGATAATGTGGATATAAAAAGTATACACATCACCATTTGAACGCCAGTATTGCGTGATATAAAAATGGACCATAGATGATTTAAATACCATCTTGTTTTGCATCCATCTGAATCGGAGTCACCTGGTTTTGAGTAGTTCTACTGGTTATAGGTCACATAATTTGTGAAAAAAAAAATATAATAACCTATTTCTGCCACATGATTTTTTTTTATATTGCAAAACCTGGCTTTTAACAGGGGTGTGTAGACATTTGTTGTAACATGGTGGATGTTGACTTCATCTCACCAAGTAATTAGTGGAAGGTTAATTCTTCCGTAAGATCATTGTGACCTAACACTTGTTGATATACATTGGCACAAAGTATACTATACATCGCTACATCCCACTATTATAAACACTGACCAATCATAGAACTAACGAGCCAGCTACCACAGTAATCATCAGTTGACAGGAGTGACAACAAAATGGAAGCAGAATACGAGGAATGCAAATCTCTTATGTCAATGCAATAGCTTTAAAAGCCATAAAAAAAAGCCCACAGAAACATGATCTGGGATGAACTGTGTCTCTTCTATGTGATACACAACATGACAGATAGCAGTGGTCGAACAGCAGGCCAAATAACTGCCCATCAGCTGACATCTGTCTTCATTGAAGCCCCACAGACTGAATGTACTGGCCACAAAAATGTCACATCCCTCACAGCAATCAGCAGACCTCACATAACTATTCATCTGTGTTTCAGAATCTTAATTCTGGCCCCAACCACTAAGTTCTTGCAACACAATCCTGTGTAAAAGACGGGACTTTTTTTCCCAATTAAGTAATTGATTGGTTTCCTTAGTTGGCATCAATGTTGATTTGCCATCTAGTTTGCGGATTTTAGATGTTGGTTGTTTGGAGGAGAGATGATCAGTAAGGGGCTGACTGTATAATAGTCTACCACTATGGAATGTGAAAGAAGATGAAGAGAGAAATAAGTAATCGGAGGCTAAAGAAATGTATGCGCTCTTAATGTAAATTACAACTGAAATTATTAATGAAAAAAAAGGAGAATGTTCAGCAAGTAAATCTGCAATACATTTGCATTGATATTGAAAAGTTACTCAATTCATTTTGGAAGCTGGTTTCAGAGTAAAAAAATAAAAATATAAAGAGCACGTGACGTCTAATGTTATCCTAGTCAACGTGAACAACCAAAACTGGTGCAGCATCTCCATCTAGCGGCCTTTTGAATGAAACACACGCAATACATCCACAAAGTAATACGCGTTGTTTTTTGTTCGATTTTACTTTCTTCATTAATTACTTACTAGGTAAGTCTTTGAGACGAAAATGTATGTATACCGTCATAACAACCGGAACACTGACTATATAGTCCACAGTGTAGTTCAGTGCTTAACACACATGAACTATCTGTAATGGTTATACTTTATTTCATTCGTGCACCATTTCCCAATTTTATGCAAACAAATACCTTGAAAATAATCATATCTCATCGTTGTTACACATAACTTTCCTCAGTATAACGTTATCAACCGGTGGACTATTTTCATGCTGAACGTACCGCCTTCGTTGTAGCAGTGTTTTCAATTCCTAGCAAACCATAAAGGTCCAACTGAAGAATATCCTTTGCCTTGTTTCCAGACATGTTTACCAACTGTTGCTTTCCGTATTAATGTCGAAATATCAATAAAAGCCGTAAAAAGGACACCCTGTTTGACAAAAATTGCTATTTGTTGTGCTAAGCACGTCGCTTTCTAATGACGTAACATACAAAGCACCCTGGGAGATGTTGTTTTTTTATTGGCGCTGCTTCGCGTCAAGCATTGTTGTATAATATCTGAAGTTCTTAAAAGATTTGTTTGCATTTCACAGACATAAACACTGAATCAAACATATTAATTAAATTTCTCAGTACTTGAGTATCATAGCGATTTGTTGTGGTGAGCAAAACACACGCACACACAAATTCTGACACATGTACGCACTCACAAATATACTCGCAATGACTTTAAGTAAGGGAGAGTGGAAGAATGTTTTCCCAATAAGGTACGGAATGATAGAGTATCTCTCGGATTTCTATCCGCTTCACCAAAATTGGTGGTTGGCCGCTCTCTAGTGGACAAAGGGTAAACTTAGACCGACTGTAAAGATGCCAATTTTCAAATTCGAAAGGAATGACTAACAGTATTGAAAAAAATAATGTCTTCACATCGGTCTATATGGAAAGTAGAATAAAATAGTGTACCTTTATTGTCATTTTACACGGGTATACAACAAAGTTGGGAGCTGCTCCAATTATTAATAATAAATAATTATAATAAATAATAATAAATAAAATAAATGGATAACGAATAAATACAATGGAATACCACCACCATATTATACTATAGATCTGTGCTCCTCAAATAGTGGGGTGCGAGGTGATGAAAAATGGAGGTGGATGGCCATGTCATGTAATGTCATATGAATCATTTGGATAACTTCTGCACTTGGTGTTGCACTTTCTTTTTTGTCAGTTTTACATTGTGGATTTAGCTTTCTGACATGAAGTGCATCTTCAAGAGTTATTTGCTTGCATTTCTTGACCTTTTGATGTATTAGAGACCATTTAAATTCAAAGGTGTTGCCATACTTTTAACTTGTATTGTATTTATGGCCATAGTACCCCTTTTAACAATGTTTGATCCTTAATACTCAGGTGTCAAGCTCCAGTCCGAGAGGGCCGAAGTCCTCTAGGTTCCTCTTCCCAGAACACCTGATTAAAATGATTAGTTCATCAACAAGCTCTGCACAAGCTTGAATATTATCCAAATCATTCGAACCAAATGTGTTTAGGAGAGAAGCAATTAAAACGTGGAGGATACTGGCCTTCGAAGACTAGACTTTTACAACTATGCTTTAATATAAGAAACATGAATAATTTGGAATTGAGGACGAAGCCAGTTCCTAGTCAAATTCCATGGAAGAATAACGAGAATGTGTAAACTCCATGCAGGAAGTGGGCATCCCATCAACTGTGAGGCAGACACGCGAACTAATGTACATACATGGACAACGGAAGTAATATATTTCTACATGAACAGCAACTCTGTCTGAAATATGACTCGTCAATAATATAGTGGCACGCATCTCTTTCACAATCATTCCAATCAAGAATCTGATGACTGAAAAACTATGACAAATATACCTTTTTTTTTTTACTTCTGCCATTTTATGGCGCTGATGACGGTGCGTAGTAGCCAGGCTAATCCATTATTGCAACACTTCCTGTAGCAGCAGGATCTGTCCTGATCTGAATCAGCAAACATGCCCTGACTCGGGTTGGAGTTGCTCTTTTCTAAAAGCTACTTGGAAAACAAAAGATCACGAGCTCATGCATTCACTGAACAAAGTAAAATGTCAAACTCTGCCTCTTTTATCATTGATAAAATAAGTGAAGCCCTGCATCCATCAATATATCCTCTATTATCACTTGACCACACACCCTTTGGGTAGAATCAAGCTGTTATTTTGTAGAGTTCTTATGTACACTGTCCAAAATGTACAGAGGGTGGAACAGTTGTCTCAGCTTAACAGAACTCCTAAGTAAATGGTGTTTGCAGATAAACTATATAACATTGCACAAACCTGAATTGCAGCAATCATGTGTGTGTTTACACTTGTGGTTTATCAGTCCTTCCTAATAATGGCCTCTTGTTCTTCCAGATGAGTAAACGCTCATTGTGATTACACTGCCGGCTCCAGCTGCACAATGAGGCAATTACTTTCACTGCAAGAGTTCAGTTTGAAGCATCTTCAATCATCCAATTTCTACCAGGAGAGAACCACAAAAATATAACTGGAATATCGTTCTGATTTTTGCTCTGTGCTAATCTGCTGCACAATTCTGAGATTCTGGACTTGAAACTTCATATGTTAGTTTTGTATGTTCTCCTACATGTTCATTCTCTGAAGAATTCTGTTTTTTTTTTTAACTGATCTAAGTGTTTTATTTCTAAGATTAAAATGAAAAATCATTGTTTTGGGTGTTTGCTTTTGCATTGTGCAAAATGTACAGTCTTAACCACTCAGAAGAATACTCAAATAACCACTTGCTTCTCATTCTAGCTTGCTTATCTTCATTGCTGTCATAGTGAAAATAAAAACATTCTCTCTTGGCATGCGCCCTTGGCAGCCATGTCTCTCTGTTCTCTTCAGACAAGATCGGTCTAGACCAGCTCCTGACCAGGCATTAAACGCTTCACTGTTTTGTACATCTCCAGATTTACTAGCGAGTGGGTTAGGGCAGGAAACTAATGCATTTGAGTACCTTCAAAATAATACAACATATAAAACACAAAATACCTTGAGTGACTCTATAAGTGCATTTAAAAAATCGACTCAGCATTCATTTTTCGTTTTGTTGTTTTGCAGGAGGCTGAAATGGCTGAAGAATGGAATGTTCACGATTAAAAGACGTTTCTTGCATTCATTTTTGGTTTGATTGTTTCGCAGGAAGCTGAAAGGGGCTGCAGAATGAAACTTTTATGATTTAGAGGTAAGACTGCTTTATTTTTAAACCTCGATTAGTGGTCAGAGGCCAATAATAGCCGCTTATCCTTACAAGGGTCACAGGTTTGCTGGTGCCTATCCCAGCGGGCTTCAAGCAGTAAGCGGGGGACACCCTGAACTGATTGCCAGCCAATTGCAGGGCACACAGGGACAAACAACCTTTCACACAACCAATCACACTTAAGGAGAATTTAGCCTGTCCAATACAAGTCTCGCTATTGTTGTCGTTTTAATTCAAACTGCAAATCATTGAGGAAACAACTTTTCAGATTTGCATGTCTTTAAAAGTTTAATTAAAAATCAGACAAGGAAATTACCCTCCATAGTTTTTTACAATAAGCATCCATCCATCCATTTCTTGAAATGCTTGTCCTCACAAGGGTGGCTTGCTGGTGCCTATCCCAACTATCTTTAGGCCGCAAGTGGAGTACACCCTGAGCTGGTTGCCAGACAATCGCAGGGCACACAGAGATGAACAAACACACCGAAAGACAATTTGGCGTGTCAAATATACCAACCATTTATAATTTTTGGAATGTGGGAGAAACCCGTAGTGCCTGGAGAAAACCCACACGGACACAGAGAGAAAATTCCTGGACGGAACCCTGACCTGCCGCCGCATGTGAGGTGGGCGTGCTAACCAATATTCTACCATGCCTCCCATCAACAATATAGTTTTCCTAAATTTTAATACTTTTTTTTTAAAGAAAAATAATAAACGGAACAAAAGCTGCAGAGAATTCAGCAGTGACTAAGATTTTAAATGACTGAAATTTGAAAATTGACTTTCATATTTTTATACAAGTCTGGGCGGTGTTGACACTTGTCAAAATGCCGCATATCAGCGCCTGTAATCGGCCTGGACAACGCGTAGTCGTATTTTTCAGTTCCATTTTTTTTTTTTTGATCATCGTGTTAATTGCATCTAATCCGCCTATGTTAAGGCAATATTTACCGACCAACGTTGTGCGATGTAACCACGTTGATGCGCCAGTGAAGACACGAGGGAGTTGAAGTAACGTCAATACTTTATTATGAAAGGCACGAGCGGATGTTGCTATTTCGCGTTTACTTCCAAATTGATGTCACTCTTTTAAACAAGTGAGCGAGAAAGAGCTCAGGGCCGTGACGATTAAAAGCCACATAAACACACACACACACTCACCAGCCGACTTGGTCGACCTCCCACCGCCCTAATGGCTTAATTTGAAGAAAATCCATACACCGTCTTTGACGATGTAAACAGCGGTGTGTGTGTGTGTGTGTCATCTCGTATCCCTCCCTTTTCAACACACAGACGGACGCGATTTTTCCAAGTGTATTTATAGAACAAACCCAGGTAAGACATCATCCGCATCCTCAACCTCTTTTTTTTGGGTGGGTGGCCGGGGGGGTTTCATCTAAGATTTTGATCATTTAGTCGTTGCTTGCACCGCTTGCTACGGGACACTATTCCTCTGGTCAAGTCCTCTGCAAAGGCGCACCCCAAAGTGAGGATATGTGTTGGCTTGTTTGGTACAGTCGATAATGCAGATAAAGTGGCTCTTTTGGAACAAATATGGTCGGCGATGCTCGCAATGGATGAGAGTATTTCCTATTTAAATCTGTCCCGTCTTGGAGAGGTGGAAGGCTGGAAAAACAGTGGAGAAAAAATGTGTTCTGTTGCCAAAATATACTTGAGGGGTTTTATTTGGATCACGTTTGTTTGCATGGATTTCTTGTGAATACAGAGGTTAATTATGTTTTAATTATGTGTACGCAATGTTTTAAGGTTTTAATATCACTCAAGTACTTTGTTACATGCAAGTTGCTCACAAAAACAGGCGAGATGGGAGAAGAGGAGTGTAGATATCTTTTTTTTTATGAGGTCCAGATGTTCTCAACTCTACTGCAAGTACTCTTTGAACTCGCGTGAAACTTGAATATTTAAATAAAAGCACTCCATTCTACAGCTACAGATGAACGCATAGCTCACCAGGATCCGTTCATATTGCCATCTGATTTCTAAACTGTTCAAATTTGAAAAAAATATTTCAAAGTTGATTCAATGGACAGATATGTAACATCTAGAGGTGAGCAATAAATTATTCATTTTAAAAACACAGTAAAGTTAATTAGATGCAAAAAAATATTTTCTATCATGTCAGTATTCTTTTTTTTATGTAATCATATGATCATCTGTATGTTATGTTACATTGATTGCATCTGCCAAAGTGTTGCAAAGCATGTTCTCTGAGACACTATAGTGTGCATGCTTCAAAATCATTGCATTCTTCATTCTTCATTCACCACTACAATCTAATCTAATCTAATCTAATCTAATCGTTCACCAATAGATGGCACTATATTCTACAGTCACTTTAAGCGATTATTAAGCATGTTACTTTAAGCGATTATTAAGCATGTTACTTTTATGAACAACTATGAGCTCAATCATTTGACAATTACTGACTCTGAAGATTTTGATTTAGAATTTACTTAGGAACAGGTAAACACTTATACTGAGTATCGATATTGGGCCAATACTTGACCTTGCAATGACAGCTAATATCAGCTGCACTTTTGAGATCTTAAAAGATAGTACTAGTAAATTGTAATACGTTTTTAAGGAAACTGCTATATTGCAATATGTAGGGCTTTCTTTAAATTATCTGTCAGTTTTTGGATGTTAATTTTGTTTATCGAAAAGTACAAGTGGTATTGGTGCATTGTATCAGGATCGGTGACTACTTAGTCAATAGTCAATTACTTGTAGCGATAGTAATAGTGGTATCAGTCTGATTTTTTTTTTTTTTTATCGAACAGCCTTAATTTTAATGTTTGGTTGTTTTATTTTTTTTATAATGTCAAAAGATTACCAGTACTTGATGTTCAATAAATCTCTGTACAATAATCAATATTGGATTGAATTGGATTGCATTGAATTGAATAAAAAAAAAATAATAATAATTGAATCAAATTGAACTCCTACGAATCAAAATGGAACCTCTTCAGGAATATGTCAATCGATCAATAGTAAGATTATTCACCTCTAAAGATTGATATTGCTCATATTTTACTGACCAGAAGCTTTCCTATGTCCGAGTAACTTCCATTTCTGATTCTGTGGTTTTCATTAAACGTTTACTCTTTTCCATCACTGGTCCCCTGCTATGGTAGCATCAAAGAAAAAAATAAAAAGCAAAACATAAATGGACTTAATTTCATCAAGGTTGAGCCGCCACTTCTGTTCAGGATATTTGACCATTTCCAACAGTAATTACACAATAATAGCATTGAAATTGATCATTGCAAAATGAAGCATGGAACAGTATTTACAGGCTTGGACTTTGCATATGTTTCATTGGAAAGGAAGCAGTGGGTGTGCATGGTTAAGTGTTAATGTTGTGTACAGTGGAGTTGGGCTGTTGTGTAGGAGGCTCAAGCAGAGCACACATGAGTGGGTTTGTCCTGTACACTGTGAATCAGCTCTGCTCGAGGTGCATGTGGGAGCATTTGGAAGCAGACATGAAAATGTCTTTCAATCAACAATTTAAGAGAAAGAATATTTTTCATTCATTCCCCCAGCAATGTTCGTATATCAATTGTCTTCATTACGGAATAAATAATCAGCAAAATGTGTCGTTTTGAAATAGGATCATGTGCTGCGAAAGCCAGCATGATTATCTGGTTTCCTGTCCCGGAATAGCCATTTTCCTTCCTTCTGAAGAATTCCGTGGTTGCCCAGCACCACTGACTGACGCACAGACACACCCTCGGCCCTGGACTTAGAATACATTTAGAAAAAATTTGTAAGTTGCTAAAAAAATTGCCCAGACAGGATGCATTTACTTGCAACTGTTGCATGGTCATTAGGTGCATGTAATAAGTAACAATACACAAACTTTGCAGCCATAAAAATCCTCTTTTTTATGCGCTATAAAGCCAATCAATTTGCAAGTAGAGTCGGACAATACGTACCATATAATAGGATAAACCTCTGCTCACACCAAATAAGGACAAGCACTATAGAAAATGATTGAACATCACAAATATCTTGAAGGGTTTTTTAACTACTTTAAGAAGCACTTATATAAATATCACTTATAGATTGATGATTTCATAGCTATATGAAAAGAGAAACATATTAGAAACACCTTTGAAACAAACAGAAAGTGCTAGTTTTAAAGGTTGATTTTATTTGTTAAAGAAAAAGAAGCTTCAAACCTACCTAGTCCTGTGTGAAAAAGTCATTCCCTCCCTTTTTAAAATATGACTGAACTCATAATTTTTGGAAAGCACTGTGAGTTCATTTTCATTTGCCACACCCAAGTCTGGCTACCTCCAGACCTGTTCAACCACAAAATAATTAAATCGACCTTGTTTTTTAAACTAAGTCACCAAAAGATGCTCACAAAGCTTCTATAAAATGCCACTAGCTGAAGAAACTGAAGAATAAATGAGAAATGTATTGACTAGAGGTGTGCAGAAAAATCAGTTAACACAAAAGAATCAAAACTCATTTACTACGATTGAGAATCCAAATAAGATGTTCCAAAATCAATTGTATAAATTAAAAAAATTAAATAAAATAACGCTTCTTGTAGACTTATGTGTAAGTACGTCAGACAAGCACCACCAAGCAAAAGACAAAACGTCACGTCACACGCCAACGGCCTACTATGAAGGTCAATTTCAAAATAAGTGCAGCGAAGTTAACATGGGTGTCTGTGTAATTTGTTTGTAATTTGCTTTTGTTTTGAAGTTGACCTTCACAGTGATGGCTTCTACCAGCTAGCTTTACTACTACTCACGATTCTGTTTCTATTGCCGTCACATCACGTCTCTAATGTCAACATACTGCCATTAAAAAAATCTGCATTAAACATTAACTGCAAATGTGTAAACATTGTGGACTTTCTCTCAATCTATGAAATCTGACACTAAGAAGAATAATGGGTGTGAAATGACTTTGATATCTTGAAATAATTACTTTGACTTACTTAATTTACTTACTAAATTACTTTGACTTAATTTTGACTTACCTACAATGAATTTTCCATTAAGTCTCTTCTGAATAAATCAAAATAGAGTGCTATTTTTAATTTGTTTTGTGGAAGAAAACTTCCATTACAATTAAAAAAATGACATTTGCCTTTCTGGTTCGGAAAGCAGGCTGGAGTAGTGGCCATTCTTAAAGCTTAAAAATGTTAGCTAAACACAATGAAAATCTTTGTCCCCAAATTGAGGAAGCATGAAACAATGGTAAACCTTCCTAAGGGTGGCCAGTCTACAGATATTACGCCAACCGCATAGTCACGACTCATTCAGGTGGACAACCCATGACAACATCAATTGAACCGCAGGCTTTCTTTCAGTTTTCATGACTCAACAAAAAGGAAGGCATTGGACAAAAACACTACTGACCAAAATGAACATCTTACTTAACTCAGTGCTTCTCAAATAGTGGGGCAGTGGCACGGATGACCCCAGAGAAAAGGTTTTGTTTTTGTCATGTCAAGTGTTATTGCACTAAGTAAGATTTTTTTTTTTTTTTTTTTACAGGCACTTTGAGACATTTGGTTATTTTTTTTCAGTTTTTGATTAAGCTGTAACTAGTATAAATGCTGTAAAAAAGTATGAACAGTTGTTGAAAGTTGATTTATATTGCTTTTTTTCTTTCGTTAATGTTAAAAAGGATACAGGTTTAGGTATACTTGTTCTTTTTTTTATAATTATAATAATCAGCACATTGATTTAGAGTGAGGGGAGGGGCAAAATATAACTGAGAAGTACAGCTTTAACTTAAGGTAAACGTTTTGGAAGGTGGTTGTCTTTTTACATCCCAAATGTAAGACATCAATTTAGATTTTTTTTTTTTAAGGGATGTGTGTAAGATTTAGACCGTTTTTCATTACGGACAGCAGGAGGTGCTGTATTTAGCATTGTCCATAGCTATAACAAACATGGCCGCCTCCGGAGAAGTGCCACCCCCTATATAATATAATTTAATGATAACTAGACCTATGATTATATTTAAAAGGTACTGTTAGTCTTTAAGAACTCATTCATTTGCAAAATTTTTAAATTTACAATCATTTATTTAAATTTTTTTCATGAAAAAACGTCCTGAATCTTACACACTGTCCGTTTAAATAATCCATTTCTTAATCCATTTAAGACTACGACCTTTGTAAGGATAAGTGGCTCTTGAAAATTGAAGGATGGAGAAAAAAAATAAATCATACTAGTAGCCAAACATGGTGGTGGTAGTGAGATGATCTTTGTTTTTCTGAATGACTTAATGTAATTTATACAAGCATGAATTCTGCTGCTTATCACAATATCCAGAGAGAGAATGTTTATCCATTAGTTTGTGATCTCAAGCTGAAGAACACTCAGTGCAGTAGTAGAAAAATGGTACATAACAAAGCAGCAAGTCAACATCTGATTATCTTTAAAAAAAATATAATAGTAAAAAAAAAATGAAGATGCGGTGCGATACGATGTCTCACGTAAGATCATCCCAGCGTGGTTGTCATCATACATTATTTTAAGCTCTAGCTATACAGCACTTGTATTTGTTTCTAGTAGGTATCTGAAGTTTAAATACAGGGAGTGTTTCAATGGTTTGATAGGGTGATGTGTTAAAGTTGGGGAAAGGGAGAATTCAATGCCAGTCGCAATGAGAAGGCCTGAGTCTGCTGGCTGCCACGGTAACGTAACAGGAATCTACAGCCTAAGCTGAAAAACATTCCTTTGCAAGAAGATGTGACAAAAGCCAAGAGTCACTTTACATTGACTCGCTGGAACGAGTGGAATTATTCTGCACTGTATCTTGTGAAAACAGAAGGTCAAGTCGATGTGCACAATCTATGTAACATTGTAGAACTTGAATATGTGAGTGTCAAGCACAGAGGCAGTGAAAAGCAAGTACAATGGGCCTTTGCAAAAGCTAGCATGTTTCTTTCCAAGCTACCCAAAGTAGTCAACTCTGAGTCAGAGCAAGTCATTGTGTTTGTACATACTCATCGTTCCACTTTCCCAAGTCTGGAATTCACAGCAGACAGACAGCAGCGCCTAAAGTATTTTTTATTCAATAGCAAAAAGCAAATATTGCAACTCCAATTTAGAGGGGATATATTTAGACATTTTACTGAGAGCCTTCCCCTTTTTTGGGCTTAATGTGTATTCTGCTCATACGGGAATGTTTTCGAAGCTCTCCAGAGAGTCAGGTTGGTGAAAAGGGGCACTTGTGCTGTCTGTGGTTATGCCATTGAAAGCAGCATGTTGCATGCATAATATATGCTCACACTACAACATAGTCACGACGTAATCAGTTTAAGTGTTTCTCATGAAACGGATCCTTTGTAAAGTAAATGTGCACTGACACAAGACCTTATAGGGAGTTTTGTTTGGCTGACAGATTTTATGCAGGATTTAGTTGGGACGGTCCGCATAGCTGCTGGAAATGACTGGACTGCTGACATTGTTGTTTACACACCCACCGAGTGCAACGCTGTCATTTCCTATTCTCTTTTCCTTTGTGATCAGGCTTGCCGTCTTTGCTCTGCTTACCAGCGGGTACATTCTGTGGACAAAGTCACTGAATGTCAAATAAGATTTACTTCCCAAAACTAAGTGAATTTTAAGGAAGTTACCGTGTATTTTCATTGGCGTAATGTATTTTGTCAGTTTATTCAGATTCATTTGTGTGCAACTTCCTGTATACTGTAGTTTCATTTATTTTTGGAAATGCATTGCATGTATTGTTCCAAACATGTTCCCATTCATTTTAACAAGTAGCCGCAAAATGATAATAAACATTTAAATAGCCATTGTTAAAATGGCTTTTAGAATGAATTGTTTAAAAAGTCCAGATAGTCCAGAAGCCTCAAAGATGCTCTAAAATTGGCTTGTACTGAATGAAGCATTAAATTAATCAATGACTTTAAGTAGTTAAGTACTTAAGTCATCAATTACATGAGTACTAAGGTAATCAATTACCGCCGGTACTTAGGTACAAAATAAAATGATTATTTTAGTGTGTAATTGACTCTTTCAGTGCCATGGGGGAGAATTCTCATCTTTTCAAATAGTAATAATAATAAATAATCAAATTGACATAAAATATATATTTTTTATGGAGGTTACCTAACACCCTGTAGTGATAAATGCGACCATTGGATAGCAGTATTTCCAAACATACAACATAGCTATTAACTACATGCAATTCAAAGTAAGGAACGGAAATCAATCTTTCATATGATACCACCGACATTTACATAGACATAGCACACAATATTCTGTTAGCCTTGAAAGATGAGTGAAAATGCTAAATGTACTGGCCCTCTAGAAGTTTCCTTTTCCGAGAACGCTTGGCGCTAAACAGTTAGAGGAGGTCCATTCATTCATTTAAAAAAAACAAAACAAATGTGGTGTCATCACTGGCAAACAACCTAAATATTTTACATGGCGAAAATTCTCATCCACGGCATTAAGTTAAAAGTAATCAATAATGTTCCGTTTTTATGTACTAATTGTAATTATTTACATCTTTTTTAGATCTTACTCTAGCCAACCAATTAAAAATTTTAGAAAAAAAATCCCTGGGATTGAATGTCTATGACTATAAAAAGGATTGGGATTGAATGAGTTAATTAATTTATTGAGGAACATTGCCGACTTAATAGCAAAGATCCATTTGGGTTCCACTGACAGCGATAGAAGCAAATCATTTTAACGGGGCTGGCAGTGAGTGATTTGAGTTCATTTTTAATCTGAGTTTATTTTCCACACAATTGTGTTGAGATTTTGTCGATTTACCTCGTATTAAATTTAGTATGCTTCAACAATAAATGAATGAATCGTTCTAAAGATTTTACAGAACACAGGTAAACGTCACATAATTGTTTGGAAAAAGTATGAACAATAAGATAATAATTGTGATGGTTATAGTTCAGTAACTTGTGTAACTGGTGCGGCTTCCTTTGGCAGCAGTAAACTCAACTCAAAGCATATCCTGTAGTTACAGATCATACCAAATCTGCTGCAAATCAGTCAGTCTTTCAGTATGTCTTTCTGTTGTGTATCAGATCTTCTGAAAAGCCTCCATCAGGCAAACTCATGGTTGTAGGTTTGCATGCATCATTCTTTATCACGCCGTGCACAGTTTCACAAAATAAAATCATTACCGCAATACCCCAAATATAGGATGCACCTGTGTATAGGACATTCTCTTAACTTTAGTGTCAAATTCTGGTATTTTTTATTTTACCGTGTAAAGGACGCACCAACAGTTTGGTGACAATGTAAAAACTGTAGCACAACAGAATAAATCTAATCTTTGTAAATTCTTCATATTTTCTTGTTTTCATTCTTGTTCTATATTTGTTGCAGGTTAAGTTAAGTGGGTTTCAGATTTTGCCACATTGTGTGCGGTCAGTGAATGCCTCGCCAGTTTTTTTTTTCTTTCTACTCGTAGTGAGGCTCCAGCTCTTTTTGCCATATTCACCCAAAGCTGCGCACCATCCGTGTTCCACCAAGTTTATGATTGCGTGCGCATATGCCGAAAGACCACAATTAATAAATGAGCCAAATGGAATACCTTTCCGTGTTCTGACTGGTGCACTCTTAATTGAATCAGATGAAGAAATCATACCTTTTTAGTAATATTCCTGTGTGTGAACAAGGATGGATTCGGAGGTTGGTTCAGTCTGCTCGCTTCCCGGGATGTCGCAATATACTTCTGTATATTTTTGTCAATTTGTTTTGGGGGGTTTTTCACCTCATTGAAAGCTTAAGTACATTCCTCTCCGGTCATTGAAATTACATTCCACTTCCTTCATTTTTTTTGTTGTATACTGAAGGATTACATATTTGTGGAGTTTACATCTAGATGTGTTGAGCAATTCAGCACAGAGCAACTTTAGTTTGAAGCCCCCCAACTTTTCAAGTGAGCACAAGTACTGGAATATGCATTAATCTAGCAACTTAATGTGAATACCATTTCATATTTGGTGGAATAATTATTAAGTATTAATCGAATCAACTATTGTAACCTGACTTTTATTCTCAATTTGAAATACCGTACTTTTCCAGGCCTTTACTGCAGCCTACTTTAATTCTTGGTTACCATGGCTTTCTCCTTTCAGTCTCTAAGAGATCAAAAAAAATGCTTGCTCTTTTAGGTTAAGGTCCGGTGATTGACATGGACAACTGAAAACCTTCCACTTTTGACCCATGATGAAATCCTTTGTTGTGTTGGCTGTGTGTGTTTTGAGTCGTCATATTTGTTACACAATGGAGCTTTTTTATACTTTGGATTCATTCTTCTCTCTGACAATTTTGTGGACTTCAAAATTAATTCTGCTGTGACCGTATACTGTATATTTTTGGCAGAATTGATGATATAATGACCCTTTTTTTTCACAGGTGCTACAAAAATGATATCAGGAATATCAGAGGTAAAGAAAAAGTGGGCGGCAGTTCGAGGACGCCTGGGCTCATCACAGGACTCGGACACTCAACACGAAGCCAATTTGGAGAATGCCGATCCGGAGCTCTGTATCAGATTGCTCCAGGTTCCCACTGTGGTCAACTATTCCGGTCTGAAGCGCCGCCTGGACAGAAGCGACCAGACATGGATGGTCCAGTTCCTGGAACTGAGCGGGCTGGATCTCTTATTGGAGGCCCTGGACCGCCTTTCGGGACGAGGTTGCTCCCGCATCGCAGACGCCCTCCTGCAGCTCACCTGCGTCAACTGTGTCCGCGCTGTCATGAATGCTTCAGCTGGGATCCACTTCATCATTGAGAACGAGGGATACATCCGCAAGCTCTCCCAAGGTTCCCAAAAACATTACGTTTTTATATAGTGAAATACGTATTGTGCAATACACATTTCATTTTGTAGTCTTTGTTAGCATTCTCATAAAACAGTAAGGAGTATTACGATTTCAGTGTAAATGGCAGATAAACATAAAATGTACATTAACCTTTCTGGGTAACTTAATGGAACCTCTCCTGAAATGTACATGAGTAACTGTTACAGGTTTTTGGGGCACTTTTTTCACAACTTCCTGTTTACTAACAAGAGGCTGAGCAGCAAATTTCCCAACAGGTTTTTAATCTGTGAATGGACAAATACATTTCTTGGTCAGTATTGAGTTAGGAGTATAGAAATAACAGATTAATTGTAATCAATAATTACAGTCTTGAATAAAATGGTTTTAAATTATGTTCGCCTAATTTTAATCTCGATGTGATTTCTTTATGATGATTATATCAATTTTCCTGCATTGGGTACGAAAACAAAAGTCAATCACACTGAAGTGGACAGTGATTGTCTGTTTTTGTGTTTGAGGGTGAGAGGGGAAGTTCAGGAGCAGAAGGATGATGTGAAAATAGATGAGCAAGTTAGAGTTCTTGGTCTGATGAGGGGAAAATTTGACTTCAAACACCTTAAGGGCACTTTTGATAAAAGTATAGTTTGTTTTTTGTAAGCAGGAGCTTGCTGATCACAGAAGCAGCTTTAATGTAGCAAGCCATAGCAAAGCTCTTTGCCAAACTAATCACGAGAATGCCCCACGTTTGAGTAAGTCTGCGAAGGATAGGCTGGCCAATGTTTTGTCAATGTTATTCTCTAATTGTCTTTTGACAAAAGAAATCACCATTCCTCGTGATGATCGAAACTAATGGTTGCAGTTAGCATTTGGGGATAATCTCAAATACAGCAGAAGCTATGTAAATGGTTGCAGTCTTTTAAAGAACATAAATGACTGAAGATACTTTTTTGTTGAATATGAATCTTTTGCTTTGCCTTGTGGCCCAATGTATTCATGCCACAATGTACCAACATATTGAATAAAAAAATAACTGGTTAAGGATTTCCTCAGAATTTTTTAAGTGAGATTAAAAATCGATTATTTAGTACAGTTCTTTGCAGATCTTGATTATTTAATCTCAATTATTTTCAATCTCTTGAAAACACTACATAGAATTAGTATTTTAACAGCTTTCTTCCTAATTTTGACATGAGACTTTGGTGACGCCTAACAGTTGATCAAGAGTACCTCACCATTGCAAGTCTTACAACAGGATATTCTGAAATTGAAGTGACTAGTGAGCTTCGTGTCACAGGTTGTCATTAGGTTTGAGTAGATAGAGAAATCTTTGGACAATAAGGTCAGAGGAAACCCCCGTTGTCAGTTTTGCTGTTTAGCTTCTCATTAAACAACAGCAAGCACGTCACAAAGCATTGAAGTGCTCAAGAGTTGCTGTGCGTTCAAAACAGCTGGTCAAATTTACTTGCAAAGGTTACAGTGCATTTTAGGTTGATCCTAAAAGTGTTGCATTGAATTTTCTGTGTCTTACCTTGTCAAGTGGTTGCACGAAATGAATGAAGCTGACTCCAGACACATTTTTAATCCTTTTACTTGGTATATTATACAACTAATTAAGTGTGTCAGGATCTAGACTATTTCATTGTGCGCAGCTAAAATTGAGTAGACGTATAGTGTAGCTAATATAAATCAATTCATATCATTTTAGTTGATGTATAGTGTTCTTCAGTGGTTCTCATCATTTTTTTCCATAAACATTTTTTCCATAAACATTTTCTCCAAAAGCTGCATTGCATATAACAGAATCAAGCAATATGTTATTTCATTTACCAAATAATTTGCTCTTAATTTGAAAAGAAAAATGTCCTATTCTTCTCACGGCATCAAAAGGCATTAAATAAATTAGATTTGATGCTGCTACAGGAAATGTGTTAATCACATAGCCCCTAAATGCCCTCTTCGTAGTTCCATACCAACCATTTGAGAACCACTGATTTCATGCAACGCTTGACAAAATAAAATTGAGTAGAACATTTTTTTTCACTGTGTCACTGTCTGAAATTTTCTTCACAAATGTATTACAAAAGCCCCTTTCTAGTTTCTTCCCTCTATTGGAATTTTTGGATAAGAAACACAAACATGTTTATCTGCTGCCACATCCTCAAAGAACAAAGTTCACTTTGTGCTACCTAAAAACATTTGAGGCATTTTGAGCTCTTCACCCAAAAAGGAAGCACCATAGAGAAAATAGATGTTTTGTGTGTGTTGAATATGCTAATGATGCTCCACAGCTTTGGACACCTCCAATACCATGGTGAAGAAGCAGGTGTTTGAGCTACTTGCAGCCCTCAGCATGTTCTCAAAAGAAGGTCATCACCTTGCTCTGGACGCTCTGGACCATTACAAGGCAAGAAAATTTACCCCAAAAAATAAAAGAAACACAGCGCCCCCTTGTGGCGAGTTGCATTCACAAGGATGACACCACAAGGAATAATAAGGTCGACTAATCCCACTGTGGTTTGTTCTCCAGGGCGTGAAGACGCGTCACTATCGCTTCAGCGTGATCATGAACGAACTCCAGGCCACAGACAATGTTCCTTACATGGTCACACTCCTCAGTGTCATCAACGCCCTCATTTTTGGCTCCGACGACCTGAGGCAGCGAGATAAGATGAGAAAGGAGTTTATCGGTAGGTCCCGCCTGCTGTTCACACAATGCATGAGGTCACTTTCCTGTATGCTCTTGCATCATTGCGAAAAGTGAATGCAAAGCACAATACAGGAGCTCTAGTGAAAATGCATCTAAGAATAGGTTAAATTAATGGTCATTTTGTCTCACAATGTATTAAAACTTGGGCGAATAGTTGTAACTTATTACATACCACTACATTTTAAAATGATACCAAATTTAACTGTTAATCATTGTAATTATTTTTATAGCTTTTTTTATGTACAATTAATTCCATTGAAAATGACAGCCAATCACGACTCAGCTCCGTCACATGCCCAAACCCAGAAAACAGGCGAGCCGTGACACATGGGATTTCATTTTCACTGACAGCAGCTAGCAGTGTTTTTGAAAAATAATTATTACCAAATTAATATTGATAGACACTGACCTTTTTACTCAAAAACACTTCCAAATGTATTTTGCTTCAGTTGTACAAAGTCAAAATCACTCTCAAAAATTAAGTATTTCCATAGCAGACTGGTGTTTGTTGAGTTTTGAAATCAAAAGACAAAGAAGAAAACGCCTTACAAAGCCACCTAATTCTGTTATGACTCCCAGCTCTGCCACCAATCAGCAATTTGATTGGCCACGCCTCTTTTATAATCGATGCACCTGTGCCTTTTTGTTAGACATCCTCTAGTGTCAGATACCAATTTTTCACTTCTAATGTTGGACATGGTTTAAAAAAAAAAAAAAAAAAAATCAAAAACAAAAAGGCCACATTCTGACACATGCTGTGTTTTCTTGTTTTGCAGGGCTTCAGCTTCTTGATGTTCTACCAAAATTAAGGTGAGCATTGACACTTTATTCACTTGTCATTCGTCAACCTCTTATTTATTTATTTGGAGTTAAAATGACATTTCAATGGGAAGTGTTGTGCCGGGAGCTAAAATGACATTTCAATGTGAAGTGTTGCGCCGCCATTACTGATCTGTACTTGTGTGTGGCACGCAGAGAACAGGAGGATGAAGACTTGATGATTCAATGTGAAGCTTTTGAAGAGGCAATGGCTGAAGATGAGGAGGAGCTCTTGCGACTGTACGGCGGGATTGATATGAGTAATCACCTGGAGGTTTTTACAACGCTCTTCAACAAGGTGAGAGTTCTGTGCAATTGACTTGATAGTTTATTGATATAATTCCATTTATTGTGAGTGTCGTGGTACATATAACTGTTAGTGATGGTGAAATGGATTTTCTGAGTCCTTCCATCCAATTGGTTTGCTTCGTGGTTCAAGCCTTGACGTTCTAAGTTCCACTTTTTGGTCCATCACTATTTAACAATCATCTCTTTCCCATCTAAAAATGGTGTTATTTCTTGTTGATGCATGCCAGGTGAGCAGCTCCCCTGCTTCTCTTCAGCTGTTGTCCATCCTGCAGACACTCCTCCTCCTGGGGCCAAGCCGCTCGGATATCTGGCTGGCTCTGGAGGCCGTCACTAACCGAGCCATACTTTTGGCCCAGGACTGTGAGTCAGCACCATTATGATGCATTTACTGGGGCATCCCGTGGAAATGTCTCGCTAGAGGCTGCCCCTCTTATTGATATTTGATCCTGCTTGTGTGATTTTTGTTGTGTTTTTTTTCCCTCCAGCTCAGTTGGGGTCATCAGAGCAGATCCTGGAGCGTCTGGTCTTCTCAAAGAGCAAGTGCACTGCGGGTGTTCAAGAAGTGGATGGCAAGCCTGTCAGAGTAAACAAGGCTTCGCAGACTAGTCAGCAAGAGCAAAACCAGCTGGAAAAATGCTCAGCATCACCACAGAAACACTTTGTCCCCCCCCCTCCACCACCACCTCTGCCACTTCCTCCAAATATGACAGGACCCGCTCTTCAGTGCCCACCACCTCCGCCGCCGCCACCTCCGCCACCACCTCCCCCTGGTGGATTTGGTGGACCTCCACCACCACCGCCTTTACCTGGAATGATGGTACCACCACCACCACCACTTCCTTGTGGTTTAGGCGTGGCCCCTCCACCTCCTCCACCCCCTCTGCCAGGTATGAACAACGGCCCACCGCTGCCACCTGCCTTACCTGGCATGCCGCCACCACCTCCCCCCTTGGGCATGATAGTGGCTCAGAGCAGCTATGCTTTGGGATGCGGTAAACCTGCAAAGGTGAGCCCATGTCCCACTCTGAGGATGAAAAAGCTCAACTGGCAGAAACTCCGATCTGTTACTGGTGAGTAAGAACAAAGGGAGTGGGCTTTCTTTCATGCCTTTTGAAGCTAGTATGACATGAGTGCAGTGTGTTTGAATTGAATCAGTTTGTAGCTGCTGTATATATATTGATCTGTATCATGACCATAATCACGTCTATGTGCAAGTTTACGTCACCGTGGCATGAGCTGGCATTTGCCCATCCATGCTACAATGTTCCAATTCTCAACTGGATGAATGAACATTTGAGGCATGCCCATTATGTTAGTGAAGTGTTTAGTTTTTGCACAATTAGGTTTTTACAGATCAGAGTTTTAAAAGTACTGGGTAAAAAAAATCACTGATTCGATTGGATGGATCTATCTATCGAGTTTCATAGAAATAAACCTTCATTCCAGAATTCTTGGGCATTTGACCTTCAAAATTGTTGAAAATGAAACCTTCATGTTCTTGAAAAATGGGTTACAAAATATGAAACTCTTGTTTGGATCCACTTGCAGATCAATAGTACAATTTTCATTACTTTATTTTATACTTTGTGCAACCTAGGCACGCTTATCACAGGATGAACGTTAGCTTTCTTTCAGAAGTACAATCTTGCTTTTTTGTACTGACCAAAAAGCCAAGCGTAAGTTCCCTCTAAATGTTCCCACAATTGAGAGACAAATAAATTATACCCATTTTTTTAATATATAATTTATCTTTTTTTTAATTTTTTATTTACAAAGCAGAAACAAGATTGTGTTTACGGTAATGTCCTTTTTTGCAGAGCTGATCAAAGACGTCATTGGCAAATTATGACAATGCAGCCAATCGCTAATTTTGCTTGAACGTACAATACCTGCCAATCCATCTGATCAATCTTGTGTAAATTCCAATCCCCGCCCTCAAATCACCCATGTTCTAGTGCCGTTCGACTCCTGTACATGTTCACTGATGGTTCCAAGTACAGTAGTTTATTTGGCTGGAATTCTGTACAGGCGGCGTGGGTTCAACCTCGATTCAGTGAGTGAGCGGCTGTGTGCCACGCGATTGACTGGCAGGCAGTCCAAGATATATTATGCCTTTCTCACAGTCAACTGAATGATTTAGAATGCTTAAATGAAGCTCCCTGTAGTCCTATACTCAATAAGCTATATAGAAAATCTAATAGTCGCATCAAATCTAATCTTTTTCCCTGACATCCATTCTCTCAGGCTCAAAGAGGAGCAAACATTAAAACTGCCATGACTGGTTCTTCACTTGTCTCATTCGCACACAGATGGTCAGTCCATGTGGGCTTCAGTTCAGAAAGAGCCTTCCCCCGAGCCCGACTACGGCAGTATTGAGCAGCTCTTCTGTCTCCCGGTGACCGAGCACAAAGACAAGGGGGCAGCTGCTCCTGTCAAGAAGGAGCCTAAAGAGGTGTGTGCGGTCAACACTTGGCAACTGAGAATTCAAAACAAACGGATTTTCTCAGCCAATTTACCTATTTCTATTTGCTTCTAGATTACTTTCATTGACCCCAAGAAAAGCCTGAATGTTAACATTTTCCTCAAGCAATTCAAATGGTGAGACACACAACACAGAATCTTGGTCAGTTTTACGTTAAACACTCATTGGACGCTTCATGAGGTACAGTTACACAAGATTAATTTTACTGTGTTTTAGACAGGTCATTGGTTATCAACCTAATCAATAATTAAATTACATTATAGTTCATAAGCAGTAGTCTAGAAAATGGATTGCCGTACTGGTTACTTAATGTCCAGTACCTGGACTGTACATACACCCTATACTATATATGAAAATTTCCAAAATAGACCTTTTCATTGCTGCTGCCCCTCAGACCAAAAAATAGGGGAATCATTTAGAACTTGTCTAAATCCTCAGAGTTTCAATGATCAAAAAACATTTGCAAACATCTATTTGAAGATGATTTTATCATTTTTGATGTTTGATGTTACAGACCTAACTCATCGAATTTGTGTATTTTCTGCGGTTCTTTCAAAATTGTCCTAATTTTTGATAAACCAGGTTTATCTTAATTTGCAGTTTTATCACATACTAAAATTTGTAGTTGTCCAATTTTTGGCTGTGTATTAACTTGAATTGTGTGCAACGTAATTAATGGTCCTAACCCCTTTGACCAAGCAACAAATTCTACTAAGGTAAATAACCCTGGTGAAGTAAAAAGAACTTTGGATGACTTGAAACTCATTGAGAGGATGCCAAGGGTGCGCAAAGCAGTAACCAGAGTTTGCCATTTTGAACAAACTACAATATAAACATGCTTTCATTTTTGTGAATTCATTGAGAGTATGCAATGAAAATAGTCAAGAAAATACAGAGATCGCATTGAATGAGAAGATGCCAAGCCTGGAAGAACATTAATTTTATACAGCTCTTCACAATGTATCTCAGTGGCTTTTTCATGTGTGCCTACTGTGGTCAGCGAGCGTCAGTCTTAATATTCCAAATGTTCTATGTCCAGCTCAAATGAGGACTTTGTGATGATGATTCAGAAAGGTGACAGAAGCAGGTTTGATGTAGAGGTGCTAAAACAGCTCCTGAAGCTTCTGCCAGAGAAGCATGAGGTTTGTCAATACCTACGCAGTGATTTAAAGCTGTCATTCAAAGGCCCACTGGGAAAATTAAATCCGATGGCTGAGTCGTGATGTTGCCTTTGTCGCCTAGATTGAAAACTTGAAGTCTTTCCAAGGTGATAAGGAAAAGCTGGCTAACGTCGACAGTTTCTTCACATTGCTCCTCGCTGTCCAATGGTAACTTCTTTCCCCAACTGTTTGTGCATGTGAGCTGTATACTTTATTAGTTACCGACAAATGGGCCAAAGAAGAACCCATTAAATTTTGTGATGGATTTTTAATTTGGCTGCATTCAAATGTGACCTACATCTCTTCCAAATTGTCTGTCTGCCATCAAATGTCTTGCTTGTCTCCAGTTATCAGTTGAGGATTGAGTGCATGTTGTTATGCGAGGAGACTGCATCAGTCTTGGACATGCTCCAACCTAAAGTCAAATTGCTGGAGGAGGCCTGTCATTGTAAGTGTACCTCTCTTCTACTGTGTTTTGTGTGGAATTAACCCTATTTTTCATCCTGGTACAGCTTCCTCAAAACTAATTGACAACCTGTGTTCTCAGCTCTCAGGACAAGCGCGCTTATTCCCTCTTTCTGCAGGCTGATTCTCGACGTGGGCAATTTTCTCAATTATGTAAGAGCCCCGATCATATATTTTGTCCTAAATGATATCTCGTTAAGCCCTCACCCCCTCCCGCAACTTTTTTTTAAACAATCACTTTCCGACTAGGGAAGCCACACAGGAAACGCAGAGGGATTCAAGATCAGCTCTCTTCTCAAGCTTACAGAGACAAAGGCCAACAAGAGCCGCATTACATTGCTTCATCACATTTTAGAGGTACGCAGAATGAAACCTATTGCCTGATAACACAAATGTATGAACAACCGAACATACTTGTGTGAAAGGAAGCAGAAATAAACCACCCAGAGCTATTGGCACTGCCAGAGGACATTGAAATCTGCCAAAAAGCCGCAGGGTACAACTTTTCATGTTCTTGAACACCACTTTCCCCACAAATCTGCAAAATAACCATTTACGAAATATTCTTCATACTACAGAGTGAATCTGAGTTCTATTCAGTCCGAAGCCAACGCATTACTTAAAAGACTGAATGAAGCATCAAAGAAAGTCTCCAAATCTCTTGAAGAAGTGAAGGAGCAATATGAAAAGGTTCTTGAGGTAAGATTCATGCATGTTTTGGAAGCGGAATTTAAGGTACTTGCTTGGCTGTTAAATTGGTCCACCTCACTTGAAGAGGGCATGATGCTTGACATCCTACACATACAGTATCCTGTATCCATATTTTATTGGACACCTGAAAAAGTGTAAATGTAAAGCCTAATAAAATAAAGGCAAACAACGTTTTGCAAAGTAGTGACTAAATGACAGTTTAGTAGTTTGTTCATGTTTCAATCTGCTTCGAATTTGACAGTATGTACTGTTCATAAAACTGCATGAAAAGTTTTCAGATTTCCTGTTAAAATCTCATGTTTCCCCTGTGAGAGAACCACAGCAGCAAATCAAAACTGTTTCCAATGTTTTTGTGACTCCTCCAATCTGAAATTAAAGTACTGTATGTACAAACTGTCAAATGCTAACCCTATACAAAATAAATAGTGGTAATGCCAGATGCGAGCTATGTGCATTGCAAATTTACTGTGCTGAGCCAAAAGCAATTCATTTAGGTACTGTAATGTGGAAATCATAGCAATCCTCCAGCACCATGAAAAAAGGAGACCTTGGAGGATCTTTGTCTTTGATATTTGCATCATAAATCCAATAGCTACCACTGTTTGGACTTAAAAACATTTTGACCTAGTGAGCAGCATAATAAAATGAATAAAAGAGTTGAATTGAATACAAGAAATACTGCAACTAATGTAATACTTTTTTGTGAAAGCTTGTCTTGTCTCATGCCTCATTTTTGTGCTGCAGGAAAATCTGGAGGCGTGTCAAGCTTTGAGTGAAAGATTTGTGGACATTGACAAGAAAAGGAGTGAACTAGCGGTCTACTTTTGTGAAGATGCCAATCAGCTGTCGCTCGAAGATCTTTTTGGAACAATCAAGACTTTCCGGGAACTTTTCATCAAGGCGCTGAAGGTCGGGGATAATACTGGTGTCATTAAAAGTGTGAAAAGAAATGTTTTGATGTGTTGCTTTCTAAGTAGAATTTGCTACTGTGGACAATTTGTACGTGCCAGTAACACCTTTTTTTTTTTTTTTTTCCTCCACAAATGCAGGACAATAAGACCAGGAAAGAGCAGGCAGCCAAAGCTGAGAAGAGAAAACAGCAGCTGGCAGAGGAAGAGTCCAAGAGACAGAAGGGAGAGAATGGAAAAATAAGTGAGTTATGCCTGCAAAAATTTCCTACATGATTTTAAAAAGTTGAGCTGACATTTTTTTTTTTTTTTTTCCCCCCAAATATTACCTGTCCCTCAGTCAAGAAAGGCTTTGTGCCGCAGACCGACGGCTGCATAATCGACCATCTGCTTGCAGACATCAGAAAGGGTTTCAGCCTAAGAAAGACCCGGCCAAGGTGCGATACGGAAACCCTCCCTCATAGTGAAATGAGTAGGGATACAGCCCCATCTGGTAAGGACAAGAGACTGCGGCCCACATCCGCAGTTTCAGCTCCGCTAACTGCCACAGGCTTGTTGCTTTCATGTGCCCTTATGTCCTTCAGCCTGAATTAGCTTTTATATGTACGCGCTTGGTAAATGTATTGCCATGCATCCTTACTCATAACCTCTGCCAAAGGCAAAAGCAAGATTTTTTTTTTTTTTTTTTTTTGTCACAGCAGGGTTTCCCAAACTTTCCTTCCTTCACTTCCTGCAAAAGAAATGTTAATCTGACATTGGAAATTTACCACCATTTCTGAATAGTAAAAATAAAAAATTGCAATCCCATCTGTAAACCCAGGAGACCCGCTAACAAGGAACCACCCTGTTTCCCTTTCAACTTTTAGTCAACCTTGGCAGAGGTCTCCACTCAGTCCCGTTCAAGTTTTGTAAAGCATCTTTTTAATTCATAAACAGTTCCAGTAATTCTATCAACATCTCCCCATTCAGGGTCAAGTGCGACGTCTGCAGGCGAAAAATGCGCCGAAGTAGCCTGCACCGTTTCCGCTCCCAACACGCTTCCAACAGAAGCTCACCAAGCCAGCACAGGCGAAGCGAACGGCTTCACCAGCTCACCGAACGAGACTCCTTCGCCTCAGGCTCTGGCGCAAGTGGCGTCCTCAGCTCAACTAACTGGAGCGGAATCAGCCTCGAATGCACCGGAACCCCCGAAAACGCCGCCGTCGGAGGAGCATACTTCAATAATGACTGCAGCACGCCAAACTGACCTTGAGGTGAAACCCAAGCCTTGCGTCCTCACAGACGGCTTTTCTGGAGATTCAACTGAAACCAGCGTACTCAGCCCATCCTCGTTGTCGGACTCGGAACTCGTAGAGGCTGTGTCGGACGAAACTTCAAGCTTGCTTCCTGAGAAGCTGACCCCTAAGGAGCCAGTGGACATTGGTGTGAATGTACAACTCGCAGGAAACACTTCTACCGAAAGAAATACAAAGGACGCTGAGGAGTGTCCAACTAGTAATAAGATGAGTTTTAGTTTGCAAGAAGCTGAAGGACAAGCAGCGGGTCTCGATGTTCATGTCGCTAAACCGCCCGGACAGGACGTGGTGGTGAGCTGCAGGCACGCAGACCCAAAAAGCAACAAGACTCAGATGGAGAGGATCTTGGCGCACGATGGCCCGGGCGGAGTTGAATCTGAGGACGTGCAATCGGCGATTGAAGATTTGACTTCGTCAAAACCCGAACCAAAGAAAAAGCCGAGCTTCTTTAAACGCAACAAAAAGAAGAATACAGGTAAAGTTTCTAACTTAAATAAAAATCTTTGGAATGCTAGTCTTGTGACATTTCTTCAAGGAAGATTTGTTTTTGTTTTCTTTTTATTGCATTCTATTTTGTACATTTTATTATTTTAGTAGGTGATTGTGAGAATTTTCCAATATGTGCCTGTTTTAATTAAAGACGATGGATGCAGATTTTGATTTCAAGTCTATAATGCTTCTGTTTACCCATGGACATTTTGTTTGCTCTGTTTTCCGTTCTTACTCTCTAAAACACAAGGTAACAGTGGGAAAGGACACGTTAAACCTAAAAATGGCTGTGTGTTGCAGTGAGGTAGGTCAAGCGGTGGGACGGCAAATTGTAAATCGGACTATCATCCTAATGAACTCAGTCACCGTCCGAACTTTGTGGCAAACACACCATTTGTTGGTCTAACCGAGATCTGGATTTCATTTGTCTGTTGTCCAGCTTTTAACACTTATCTTGCACTGATGCAGTCATTGATCTATTTTGTGATTAACAAAAGCGGGGTTGTACTCACCAAAAACCCAATGGATTAAAATATGCAGCAACCTTTCTCATTCCAGTTAACAGTCCTTGTTGAATGAAGTCCTCATGACTGCCGTCACTCTTGTGTCAGCCATATTTTCCTGTCCATTTCTTAATGCTGCTCTTGGGGATATTTTTATTCTACTAACGACAGCCATGTGCTTCCTGTAAACTTGTCTTTGTCTGATCGAAATATTTTGCATTTCAAGCAAGCAATTGCACATGAATAAGTCCCAGAATAAAAGGATTGTATTTAATCACTCTTGGTTATATTCCCCTTTTAGGTGAGACCAAAAAAAGGAGATCAAGAGGAAAAAGAAAAAGTTGATGTCACCACATTTGCAGGACTCCAGAATATTGACAATTTTAATTTTTTGGAGATTACAGAAGACTGTTTTCTAGACCAAGAAGAGCAAATGAACTCATCCGAGGCTAGGACGTTGACCCCATTTTGGATGTAAACATGTTGGCAGCATTTCGAATTGTAAACAAGTCACTTAATGTAAATTGTTTTTGACTAACCTAAAAGTTGAACAATGTGCTTTATATGTTTTTGTATGTAAAAGTGAATGTGCGCTTTGATCGTTTTGAGACACTGATATAAAAAGCAAGATATTTAAACATTTTGAATCTTATTACTGTTAATGGCGGCCAAAACAATTGTAACTTTTACTGCTTAATTTTAATAAAAGTATATTGACTGTTGTTTTTGCGTGCACATGGTATGCCAAGCGCTTGAGTTTAGCAGACAAGCGCAAATGAGTGGCCGTGACGTCACCAGCCCTACTGATATGGCAATGCCCCACTCCTGGAGACTGCTAGTCCTCTTGAGACGGCCAGACCGAAGCCTCCGCCATCATGTCGCTCACTTGGTCGGCCAAAGAGCACAAAAACACGAATCCGTCCGCTGCCACGGGACTCAAGCGGCCGCGAAACGACTTGGGGAACAAAGTGACTGTTGTGTTGGGTGCGCAGTGGGGCGACGAGGGCAAAGGAAAAGTGGTTGACCTGCTGGCCACTGAAGCGGACGTTGTCTGCAGATGTCAGGTAATTCTAAATGGACAAGTTGAAAATGGGAGTGTGCGGTTCCGCTCGCATATTATAGTGGAGCCACCTGCAACGTTTGCAAGCGTTTTTATTTCTAAAATCAGAAAAACAATTTATTCCGTTTCAAATAGATTCGATTTAATTGCAATGTTGTGCCTTGATTTACTATCATAACATTCAGACTAGTCGGCTTCAGGTGACTCGCATGTGAGCTACAACTGGTCGGAAATCAGATGTCAGCCCAGTTCTGGACAAGCTGCCGACAGTTGCTTGCACGTTGTACTTTCTCCACACAGCAGAAGCAAGATCCCTCCCCTGCACCCACCAAGTGTACTGTAGAGCATGTCACATTCTCAGAGTGACTTGATATGTGAGAAGGCCAGGTTTGAGCCAAAAGGGGGAGCAGACATGGGCCCGACACCAACTTCTGAGCCAAGGTTATTAAAATAGGCCGGGCAGGCTCAATGTGAAGTGGAAAAGTCCAAGGATTGTCAACAACTGTCTTAAATGTTGTTTACAGTGGATATAGATAGTCATCTATGTTCAAGGGGAAATACATTTTTCTTGGCAATATGTTCTAGTATGTAGCCCGAACAGTCTCAACACACGGTACTGTATTCTGATTAAAATTGCATGCGTTCTCAAGAGGCAGCAATTTTGCCACTTGCTGTCCACTGAAAGTGACATCACACTTGAACTGTGTCCTGAGTTTGGTCATGTGATGTTCGCAAGATGAGCTATGATTGGCAAAATGGCTGCCCCTAAATGAATAAAAACAGGTGGATTTTGCCGCTTATTTTATATTCCATAATAGAGCTGCAATGGTGAATCGGCAAGTAGTTGATCAGATTAATCCACCTTTTTTCTATTGATTTCATTGTGGGACTACTTTTATTCCAAATTTTACAAAGCTATGTAATTTTAGGCTCTCAGCAGTAAATAGTTTCCAATATACTCCTCCATGTAGGCAGACTTCTATCTTTAAAGTTGACTCAAACGCTTTCACTTTAGAAAAACAATTAACATATTTGTCCTTTTTTATGAAGAATTAAACCAATGACTTTGAAATTATGAGCTGTTTTTGTAGAAAGTGATGGAAAAGCCAGGTTTTTCTTACCAAATCATGGAATAATTGATAAAATAATCAACAAATCATTACTTGCAGCCCTACTCCATAATATTAATCAGGATGTTGTGTGTAGACTCATGGGGGCACATATAGCATATTCTAAAAATACTCTTATGAGTGCACACCTGTTGAAAAAAAAATCATGTGATGCATAGAGCCACACTCAAAATGAAAAGTAAATGTAAGGCCAATATCAGAAAATTTTAATAAGTTTTCAATACCACTCCTTCCAGACAATCACAGGGCACAACCAAAGCACCCATTAATGCTCAAATTTACTGTTTGAAAAAAAAAAAAAACATGCAAGCGTGGCCAGAATATGCTAATTTAACACATGAAGGCCAGGCCTGAGATTCAAACATCAACGAAAGTATTGCATCATGTAATTTAGTCAACTTGTTGCAAAGGTGTGCACCTTTTCAGTTGGATCAAGGTCTGGCTACTACTGTGATGCTTAAAGTTGAAGTAGTTTTGTGCCTTTTACGCAGCAAAATTAATGGCCACAAAAATAATTTAATATGAACAGGTGAGAAAAAAAACAGTAGTCACCAGAAGAGCTGCATTGGCACAAGGTAGTGAGAACATCAACAGTGGGTTTATTGCATTTGCTGCTTTTGATTCTCAGGGGGGCAACAATGCAGGACACACGGTGGTGGTGGACGGCAAAGAGTACGACTTTCACCTCCTACCCAGTGGAATCATCAATCCCAAAAGCATCTCACTTATTGGTAAAAATAGAAAGTGAAACAATTGAATTACCGTATGACTACAAATGTGTCATATTAGTCGCCTCTTTGATTCTGTTTCTCTGATCTTGTAGGTAATGGTGTGGTCATACATTTGCCTGGCCTGTTTGAGGAGGGGGACAAAAATGAGAAGAAGGGTATGACTCAATCAGAAGTTCTGCCTTTACATAGATATTGTGTCATTGCATTAACTCTTTGAGCACTGTTGACATGAATTCACATCACTGGAGACCGTAATGAGGATTGCCGTTAATGTCAACTGACATCTTTTTTTTTTTTTTTTTTAAGGGGAAGAGAACGGTTTGGTCAGTTCGCAATTGATCAATAAAATTGGGGAGAAAAAACACTAAATACAATTAGCATTGTACCTCTTTTGGATGATGCCACCTTATATCAACCCAATTAAAAGCAGTTTTCACTGTCATTGGTGGTATTTTCTACAAGAAAAGGATGTTCAGATGTTTGAGGTGTCATTCAAGCAAAAATTAAAGTCACTTGCCATAAATTAATTTCAGAAAAATGCCCATGTTGTACTGCAATATCAGTCAGAAATTGGCTGGGACTCAGAAGCTCTTTCTTTGAAATGGCTGTCATTGAAAGTTAACAAAGGCTATATTTCAAGAGTTTATTATAGTTTGCAGTGTATCTGTATTTGCGGGTATCATGTTTTTAAAAGGGATACCGAACTTAGCCATTTTCAGCAGTACAAACAAAACAAAACAATATTTTGTCTATAATTCATTTGAAAACAATTTCTCATGTACAATACCTACAAACAAACACTTTTGAAATTGGTGCTGACTGAAAATGACCTCAGATGTGCTCAAGACTCAGGTAATACCCGATTACTGCTCAGCTGTTTTCTGGATCTGGTAATGTGATGTTTTCAAGCTGAGCCATGATTGGTTGTGACCTGTGCCTTGAGCCCATGTGATGTCATTTTCAGTTGACAGCAGACCAAATTTGCATTGTTTCTCTGATTAGATCTTGGCCAGGAAATGCAAGATAGAAGTTTTAATTCACAAATTAAAAACGTTTTTTTTTCCTCGTAAATTCAACCTCAGCAATACTTAGTTTCACTTGTAGTGTATGTGAGATGAAATTTAGACAAATGTTAGTGAACCTGTCTTCTGTAATTGAAGGGCAAGCAGTTATAAATGAGAACCGACATCCACCATTTCAGAGTCATGCAAAGTATGTTAATGCCGTCCAGTGGACATGATTGCAATTACATTGTATTAAACATGATGGTGTATTATAGCCTAGGCTTAAACCCCTTAGTTGGCTTTGTTTTCGTGTTACACTTATATACTGTGTTGTGTTTCAACTGCAGTGTAACCATAGAACCACAGACATAGTGTTAACTTTAAATGTAAGTACCAAAACAGAAGAAAGAATTAGTATGAGTGCCGACAGAAATAGAATAGCGCCTAATGAATGATGGACTAGAAAAAAAAAAAGTCATGTTGCCCTCCAGTGGTGGCGGAAGGTTGGGCAAAAACAAAACAAAAAAAAGAATTAATGATGACAGAAAGGGGGCGGGACTCTGACGAATGGCAAATGTCGGACTAGCAAAAAAATGCAAGTTGCCCAACTCTGATGGAAATTGAAGACATGTTTATCAATGTGTTGCGTGAACATTTCTTTTGCAGTGTTACCATAATTGGGCATCTTTGTAAAGGCAGAACGTTGAATCATGTTGGTCTGCTGAGAATGACTGGCTGTATAACATACATACATCTCATAATTAATACTTAATCTCATTCATCAGGGTTGAAAGGCTGGGAGAAGAGACTAATTGTCTCAGATCGGGCTCACCTTGGTTCGTATGGTGCAATTGTTTTTTTTTTTTTGGATGTATTTTTTGTGAACCTGTCTTTCTTCCTCAGTGTTTGATTTCCATCAGGTTGTCGACGGGTTACAAGAAACTGAAAGACAGGCACAAGAGGGAAAGAAGTAAGGTTTGACGCTGTATATTTCTTTATTAAAGAGTATATCTATATTTCATTGATCTGCCTTTCTATATTAGTATTGGAACAACCAAGAAGGGTATTGGACCTGCATACTCCAGCAAAGCGTCACGCACGGGTCTTCGTGTCTGTGACCTTCTGGGTGACTTCACTGAATTCTCTTGCAAGTATGACGAGAACATCAACCTCATTCGTTTCCTTCCGTGTCCATTATTTCAATGATGGTGAAATGAATTCCCTTCAGATTCAAGAATCTTGTCCGCCAGTATCAGTCCATGTATCCAACCTTGACAGTCGACGTTGAGGACCAACTGAAAAGGCTTCGGGTAGAAATGAGAGTAACAATTGGTATTTTGGGAATTGCTCCCAAAATGCAAGCTATGTTTTGCTCTGCAGGAGTATGGTGAAAGATTGCGACCCATGGTCAGAGATGGAGTCTATTACATGTATGAAGCCCTTCATGGATCTCCAAAGAAAATTCTGGTTGAAGGGGCCAATGCTGCTCTTCTTGATATTGACTTTGGTAGGATTTTTCAAACTCTATTCAAGTAGAAATAATTCATTTTTTTCTGCTTTTGTAAAATGATGCTGATAATTAAGTGTGGGACTCGATTCGATTCGACACACTTGATTTTAAATTCAAAATGTTCAAATTTTCAGAGTGATTTCATTCGTAGTGATTTCCGCTTATAGATGTGCAAAGAATTTTCATGTTCTTCTCCATTCTGCTTTGCAAGACAATGACAAATGGAGACACAAGGGTGTCTTTTTTTATGGCTACTACAGTAAATTTTCAATTTTCTTATTTCCACAAAATAGTATAAGGACCACAACTGGCTCCCTCCACCCTATTTTGATGCATTAACATAACAACCATTAGAATGACGCAAAAACAGAAGCCTTGTTATTTGACCAGGTATTATAAACATAAGTGACATGATAGATTGTAATATCGCAATTAAGTAAAATATCAAAGTAATTTCATCTCTATCATTCGTCCTGAAATATGTCAGCATTTATAGATATTTGTTGTACAAAGACAGAAATCCTTTGGAGTGTTTAATGCTTTGGCAGACTTCTGGAAGTCAACAGAAAGTGGATTTCTTTTTTTTTTTTTGTCTTTTTTTCATGTATAAAATAGATATTTTGACATTTACATCGATTCTGAAGAGTAAATGAGAATCTTGGTTCTTTTATGAATTTCTTTTTTTGGTTACACCTCTAATGAGAAATGCTCTTTTCCAGGTACATATCCCTTCGTGACATCATCAAACTGCACTGTGGGAGGGGCATGCACCGGCCTCGGCATCCCTCCACTGAATATTGGTGATGTGTTTGGTGTAGCAAAGGCCTACACTACTCGCGTGGGAATTGGAGCCTTCCCCACTGAGCAACTCAATGTAAGATGTTGATGTAATGTAGTCTGAAGTACCGTATATACCAACAATATGGCCACATTTGAACATGTTCTTTCCCTAGCGATCAAAGTCAGCAAAGACATGACTCTTTGACGTGAAAGATTATTCTAAGTGATTATTTTGTGGTGATGGGTGTGTTGAGAGTAATTTTGCTCACTGACTTGCTCAGGAAAGAGTTGCAAAAGACACACCGTAAATGTTTAACCTGTTCAATATTTACAATGGCAATTAAGATTACCAACCTGAAACACACACACACAAAAAGGAGTTGGTTGCGTTGTGTGTTTATAACTGCATTTCACAAGTTATTCAATTATGTAAAAATGAGTTTCCAACCACTGTGTCCAATTGCTATCGTAAAATTGTAAAAAGAAAATGCATAGTAACTTTTTGGACATCCAGTCTCAATGTCATGAGGCATCGACATACTTGGACTCATTGGCAGTGGGCATATTTTTATGAGTACAGTACACTCAAGTACACCACACACTACAAGAACATTAAAATACATATGAGTTTTTTCCCCACATCGTGTTTCGATTAAATGCTGCAAAATCAGTACTGTGGACCTTGTCTAGCTGTATAGATTATGTAACATACTCACTTTAAACCTGATTTTAAATCTGACCATGTGCCTTGGACACGGGCAGCTGGCCCAGTGGGCATGTGAGGTGTTAACTGAATGACTGACACTTCAGCTCTCATGCAGGTCACAAAGAGGATAAATTTAGGGCCAGAGGTCACGTCCAGAATACATTTTGAGTTACCAACACTTATATTACTACTACTGTGGGAACATATCATGAGATGCAATGTTTAAACTTATTCCCCATTAATGTTCCATTGTAGGCTATTTTCCCTGTGTAAAGCGTATACAGTGGGCCCCCAGTTTACAAACTTCCTGTTTTACAAATTTTTCATCTTATGAACGTGGACCGCGTTTTTTGTCCCCCTCTTAAGCACAAACCTTTCGTCTTACGAACAATCCAACATGCCGGTCAGTGTGTCCGCACTATTTTTTTTCGCTTTGCTGCATCAACAAAGATAACTATTCTCACATGTGACAGAAACGCCGATATGCTATTGGTCTTATAAGGTCTCAGTCACGGTCTCAGTGCATATATATGGTCTAATGCTTTTTTGTAGGCAGTCGGAGAACTGCTGCAGACAAGGGGTCATGAGGTGGGTGTGACCACAGGGAGGAAGCGGCGTTGCGGCTGGTTGGATCTTGTCATCGTCCGATACGCACACATGATCAATGGCTTTACTGCGTGAGTGTTCTTAAACAGTCATTATGTGGAGTGGGATTGTTGGTTCTTACTTTTATTTTCCCTGCAAAATGTTAATCATGATTTAACATTGTTTTCTTCACTTCAATTCTTTTCAACTTTTCCGCAGCATTGCTTTGACAAAACTTGACATTCTGGATGTGTTGGAGGAAATTAAAGTAGGAATTGCTTACAAACTTAATGGAAAAAGAATTCCACATTTTCCAGGTGATTTGGTTGGTTGAAGTGATGAACGGGCAGGTGACATCGATGTCAGTGATTTAGTCGTATTATGTGTATTTGATTCCTAGCAAACATGGATGTTTTGCATAAAGTAGAGGTTGAGTATGAGACCTTCCCTGGGTGGAAGACAGATACATCTGCAGCGCGTAAGTGGAGTGACCTTCCAGTTAAGGCACAAAACTACATCCGCTTCATTGAGAACCACATTGGCGTTCCCAGTAGGTTTACTTCAAATTCACATTTTACCTTGCAGTAAAGTGATGTCAGTGAGTTTACATGTGCCACTTTCTCTCTCTCTCTCTTACTCCCAACAGTCAAGTGGGTCGGCGTTGGAAAATCCAGGGAGTGCATGATCCAGATGTTTTAGTGAGAAAAGCCCTTGCTCCTCATTTACAATTGCACAGATCATGTGGCATTTTAGCTCTAAATGTGATCTATTCATCACCAGGTATTAATAAATATTACATAAGTTTATGCTTTGTTATGGTCTTTATTTGCTTGTTTTTCTGGTACTGGATATAACAAATATTCCACCCTTAAATCAACAAAACCAGCCATGCGGTTGATTGTATTGTTTTATATTACAATATAGTCAAATGAATATTTTTTAACACAAAGTTCTGACTCGTGAGTTTAGGTTCTGTTTAATGACAAAGCAAATGTGTTGTGCCAAATCAAAACATGTTTTAGAAGAATAACGATGAGTCAATTTTAGGTTTTACTTTTTTACCTTATTACATTTCAGAATCCGAGCTTATTTTTCCCTTTACTCTTATGGAAGCAAGAGTTGTAGCGTAAGGTTGTATTTGTTGTTTTACTGTTTTTACCATGACGTCTGGTATTCAATTTCTCTGGCAAACCTGTAAATACCAACACCTTCATGTATCGTGAATGCAGCACAGCCGCAATTAATATTCAGTCACGTGATATTTACAAGTACTCTGGTTGGTTCTTTACATTTCCCGTGACAACATATCTTGCGTCCAATTGGCTGCTTTCTTCTACGGAGTATTTTTCCCGCAACTTCCCAAGTGTGGCACAACACAGCAGCGATACTCTGGCTGTTTTGGACTTTGCTGCTGCTAACATGCCGTCTGACATTCAATTTCTCTGGCAAACCTGTAAATACCAACACCTTCATGTATCGTGAATGCAGCACAGCCGCAAGTAATATTCAGTCACGTGATATTTACAAGTCCTCTGGTTGGTTCTTTACATTTCCCGTGACAATATATCCTGCGTCCAATTGGCTGCTTTCTTCTACGGAGCATTTTTCCCGCAACTTCCCAAGTGTGGTACAACACAGCAGCGATACTCTGGTTGTTTTGGACTTTGCTGCTGCTAACATGCCGAAGCGAGCATACCCTTTTACGGAAACCTTCTCGTCCCAGTATAAAATACATGTTAGGCAGCATGAGCTGAGTAATTCCAGCGTGTTGGGGAATAAATATAAGAAAGAAATATACGGTGAGTACGTGTTGATGCGGTTCGACCTTAGCTAGTTAGCCTCGTTGTTGTGCTAAGTTGCTAACTTTGAAATGTTTGTGAACTTTATCACACGAGGCTGTGGCAATTGCATTTTTACATACAAAGACAATCGGCGATGCTGTCACGTGAGCAATTTCCCATCTTTTAACCGAAATAAAATCGGCAATGTAGTTGTAGTAAATTCAGTCCCCCTAGCGGTCTGAAAAAAAGCTATCCCACCCGGTTGAGAGATGTTTACGTCTCATCTCCTTTCGCCCTTTTCACAGAAAAGACCAAAAACTTGCTTTTTAATGGCGCCAAAGCTGTGGTGGACAAACTCTGGTCTGTCGAAGAGAAGACTAGCGACCCTCAGCCATCTGGACAGACTCTTCTAAGAGGACAGACTTTGATAGGAATTGATGGAAGACTGACGAAAGCATCCAAGACACAAGGTGAGTTCGTTATGTTCTCTATTGTGACGTGGGGTGGGGTTTATCGCTGGTGCAGCACTCACATTAGTATGAATCAAATAGGCGCATTTGCCAATAAAGCAAGCAAACTTTAAAAAAGTTTTTTAAAGCGGATCTTAAAGGGGGATTCAAGTAATAAAATGATTTTACAATATGTTCAGCGCGCCACTACTCCAAACACAGCAATCCAAATAACAGTGCATTTGTGGGATATGAATTAAAGGGCCCGTATCCTGGAAATTCAACCTCCACGCTTTAAACCGTGTAAAAATGTTAATTTCTCATCCTTAAAACCTCAGAGGTGTTATTTTCCTTCATTGATGCATTTTGACTAAATCGTTGCTTATTCTGCTCTCACCACGCCCCACTTGAACAGATAAACATAACTTTTGTGAGGCATTATCACAATAGATGGCCCTCGTACTGCCTCAACACTGCCCCAAACCTCCCGTGCTAGGGCTGCACGATTATGTCCAAAAAAAAAATCACAATTATTTTGGTCGCTATTGAAATCAGGATTATTAATCACGATTATTCATCATGTTTGGTCAAACATGTTGAAAAACTTCTTGATGCGGGTGCGGCAGCCACACTGTAAGAGACAGGGTTTCCAGCGATTAAGCCATTTTACTTTCTGGTTAGAAATCCTTATTTTCTTAATTTGTAAGAAATTTCATTTCCAATGGGCCAAAGCTAAGATTCCATCATATATATGCATATATTTAGCAGTGAAACACTTAAAAATACCATGTTATTGAACCTTTCAGTAGCAAAGTCCACTTTTACCCATCTTAGGTGCTTTTTGCCTGAGCAACTGTGACATCATTTTCACTCAACAAGTGAACGTACTAAAAGCTGTGCCACTGAGCCGCCAACGAGCAAAATAATGAAAACTAAAATGAAAGGGGGTGGGGAAACAATAGCAAAAACGGAAAAGTGACAGTATCCTTGTTTTTGTCTTTGTGGGCTTTTTGTGATGAGTAATAAAACACGGCATCTCAATGTTCATAAGTTAAATAACGCAATGAACCATCCCTAAAACGAATTGAAATCATAGGTTAAAACAAAGTCAAAACCAAATAAAAACTTAATCTTAAATGAGAAAGAAAAACAAGGATAACCCTGCTTGCCAACCAGTCCATGGTGTATCTTCCCTATAGTTCAAAAACATACAGCATTTTCTTAAGTTCTCCTAATGAGCACTAGTGCTGCAGAAAATTGATTTTTAGAGATGATTAAAAAAAAAAAAAAAGATGTTGAGCAATCCAGATCACTTGTGACCCCGTGAGAGTGTGGAACTTGAATGGACTCTTTACAATCAAATAAGCTATTGTTGCCTTTTCCAGGTCCGCCTCCAGCTGGCTGCTGCGTTTGTCAGAAGAGAACATCGTGCCGGACTTGTTGTTCGCAGTGCGAGCGACTTGCTTGCTCCTCCTGCACCAGGCAGTGTTCCAACTGCTCAAGCCTCTGCTGTTCTGTCTGCACCGTCATGGAGTGAGTCCCATTTTGTTTGAGATTGTGAAGTGTGCCATCAGCATTGTCACTGAAGGTTATAGGCTGATTTTGTGACCATATATGCCAGGATGTCCTGATTGGAATCAAAACTCAACTCAACCAAGAAATAGCGTTTCATTTATGAATCGCCAAGTGTCGTTCTTCTAACATATGATTAAGAATTATATTTCGTTACTTTCTACCTTTTTCCTTTTTTCCCAATTTAAAAAAAAGAAGATGAAAATAGGTTTTTGTTGTTGTTTTTACTTTTACCATTTGACACAGACGAGGGCCAGCTATCCAGCATTGTAATCCTATTTTGCAGTCAATTTAGAGCCTACTTAAAAGTAAATCACCTCCAAGTTTTACATTGCAGCTCAATTAAAAAAAAAATCAGACAATGGCCTATTTGTTACAGCTTAAGTGTGTGTGTTATTTTAGTAATTGATTGAAAATGTTCATACTTCTATTAACGCATCTTCTCTCCTCCACAGTTACAGCGGACGTTATGATGAAGTACTCTGCTGCAGTTGTTCCACGTAATGGAAATTCAGCTCATAGATGATGAGTTCATGCTTGAATACGCAGTTACCTCACTTAATGAAACTCCCGACTGCATTTTTTTAAAACCATTATTGTCAGTGTTTTCTTATGATCTAAATATGTGTACGATAGAGATATATTCAAATAAACTTGAACTTTTTTTTTTATACCATTTTCAGTGTGCTCAGTTTTTTGTTTAGGCCATAAAATATTAGTCGGCTACTGTAGGGGAAATATTTGTTCCTCGGCTGAATTTGTGTTAGCTCACCTGCAAAGAAAATACTGGTCCACGATAAATATCAGTCAAATGTGCATAATCTAGCTATAAATGTTCATTTTGTTTAGTAAGATATGTATTTTATCCTCTACAACTCAGCCATAATTCTTGATTGATTGGTTCCCCTAGCTGTGCTATCAGCAATTCTCATCTCAGATATTATGAGTAATGTGTGTTGCATGAATTCATGTATTTTATTCTATAAGCCTGAACCCAATTGACCACAAAAGTCAAATGGCGTAAAGAAGTTGACATCTATAGGTGTCAGTATTGCAAAATGAAAGATGCACAAAATGACTACTTGAGTTGCCTGGTCAGTCCCCAGACCTCAACCCAATGGAAAAGCTGTGGAAGGAGCAGAAAGCTTGAGTTCTTAAATGGCATCCAAGAAGCTTGAAGTATTTGAGGAAAGATTTAGACATTCTGTAAAGCAGAGTGAGTCAAAATTCCTCTTAGGCTTTGTGAACAAAAGAAATACTTGGGGATAAAATATTTCATTCAATAGAATAAATAACACTACAGTATTACTTTTTGCATGTGTTTTGTGCCAAAAAAAAAAATACCGACAGGCTACTGGAAGAGCTCAAATGTACAATTCAGGCATTGGCCAGCAGGTAGAAGCACAGTACCAAAACTCAGATGAAGGAGCGGGCCGAAAGCCAGTTTTGCACTTTGAACATAATGTCTGCGTCCGGTACCAAGGTAGATAAAATACTTCATTTTCTCAATAAAATAACATTTTGTTACCTTTCAGCATTTTTTTAAGCATTTTTGTCGGATGATCTTTTATGCCTTAATAAACACCTACTTACAGTCTGTTGGCGATGAGATGTACAATTTAAGTTTGGGCCACCAGGTGGCAGCACTACCATAACTCAGTCGAAGCAGACGTTCTGGCCTTGTTTAAAAAATGGATACATTATTAGTTGTCTTTCCTTAT
This sequence comes from Hippichthys cyanospilos, assembly GCF_059441005.1. NCBI lineage: Eukaryota > Metazoa > Chordata > Actinopteri > Syngnathiformes > Syngnathidae > Hippichthys > Hippichthys cyanospilos. The sequence continues at coordinate 12,125,080 of NC_142382.1, forward strand.
ATTGACAGTGGCATCCCAACCCACTCAGCCTCCTCTACCCTGGAATTGTATGCGCTATTAAATGTGTGTGTGCGTGTGTGTGTTTTAATGAAACAAAGCGAACCCGGGGTTAGACAAAACTGCTTGTGCACAGACCAAAGCAATACAGTATCCCTGCTGGACATGACCTTGTGGTGCAGCCATCACTTTCTCTTTGACTCTGGCCCCTCACTGAAGATGGCTGCTCTCGGGGTCACTCATTGTACACCGAGTAATTGTTCTCGCTTGCAGGAGTCCTCGGCGCTCCTTTATAGAAAGCGGTCACATGACCCTGTGTAATGGATATTAGCTCGGATGAGTGCACTTCCTGGAGCTTATTGCAAATGTGCGTATGATCTGTTGAGTCACATCCCTTGCTCAGTGGGTCTCTTGTAGGCTTGGGCCTTTTTGGGGGAGCTCTGCGGTTGGTCCTCTTGAGTTCCGGCTGGAAAAGCAAGGCGACAAGTTGTCTGTACAATTTTTGATAAGGCTTGAAGGAAATCAGAAACGCATCGGTTACTTTGCTAATCTGAACGCAGTCGCTTATTAGAGTCATAATCATTCATAAACAACTTTCATTATTCTACCTTTTTTTTCTCAGAATAAATCCCAAGGGTTAGTTAGGGTTAATCCCAAAGCAGGTTTTGGTGAGGCTATTCCAAACGTATCCATCCTGACAGGAATATGCCTTCACTATTTAGTTGTTGAGTCGCTCTTTTCACTTCTTTTACGATTTAAAACAATTTAAAAAATGAAGATTGTAATTTTTAGTGGAAAATATGCATAAGAGAAAAAATAAGATGACTAAACAAGTACTTGTGATGTATTTGTCCATCCTGTCCTAGCTCCACATTATAATATACCCGCTAACAGTCTTTCGGCTTAATGTGATCAGAGTCTTCCTAGGGACAGGCTTTAATGCTCTCCGTGCACATTCACCACTGTGTCATCAAGTACATAGCTTACTTCTACCGTAGGTTAACACGTGTTGAGTCCTTAAGAATATTAAAATCCTCTGCTCGGCTCATCCTCAGCAATTCTTTTCAATATGTTTGCTATGACTAGGCCAACATTCAAGGGTGAGTATTCATTTTATTTATTAGGGCCAGAGCAGATACCATAATCTGTAGATAATCACATTTTTAGGAATGAAATAAAAGAAAACAACTTTGGTTTACCTCTTTAAGAAGAAGAAATTCTCATTGGAAAAAAAATCCTTCCATTTCCTGGTTATTGGGGACACGATAAATAATAAGTTTATTATTTATTGTATTGCTTACCTCTATTTTAGTGGTTTTTCTTCAACAAGTTTACTGTTAGTTTATTGAATTCAAGAGTCCACAATAGACCACAATATGATAAAAAAAAAAACCCACAACATTCCAACCTCTGAAAAACTGACTATAAAATATCTTATAAGGGGTGGTTGAAGAAAAATGTGCATTTTGCCAAATAAGCCCAACATAAAAGTGCACAACTCACCCCAGCCCAAAGTGCTCTTTGAGTGCTCTTTTTAAGCATAACATATGCACACCAAGTATAAGCGAAGGTTTCATGGAAAGAGGTTCACTTTCAGGCAAATGTCTAAAATTTAAAACATCCTAAAGTTAGTGTGCTAAATAGATATGGTGGCCATTAATGGCTAAGAAAAACAAAATACTTGAAAGCTTTCATTTCATTGCATGCTTTTGCCACTGTGATGTGTCACAAGCAGAGCTAAATCTGCTGTTTTTGGTGGTCTAATACAGTGGCCCGAAGTGCAAATCACACAATCAAAAAATTAAAAAAAACAAGGTAATTGCAAACAAAAACCAAAAGCACCTTACAAGAGAGAAGCACACAATAAAGGGTGTACCCAAGAAAAAAAGAGCATGCTAGAAAACAGCACAATCAATCAAAAAGACTCTGTGAATCGAAGCAGCTGCATCTCAACTACTGATTGTCTGCGGGAAATTGTAAACATAGGGAAGAAAAATTAAAAAAGAGAAAAGTACATGCCACCAATTGGAAATTTTAGTACAAGCATTGATGCCTAAACCCACAACGCCACTTGAGTACATTAATTTTGGCATGTACAAGAATAACAATGCCAGTGAGTCCACACCTCTCTTTGCACTCCCCTTTTCCTGCGTGCTCCTTTTTTCTTGTGTGCCTTTTTTCTTGTTTGCGCTTTTTATCCCGCATGCTCCTTTTTTCCTGCATGCCCCTTTTTTTTCTTGCGTTCACCTTTTTTCTTGCATACTCTTTTAGTTTTATTCTAGTTTTATTTTTTTTTGTTTTATTCTCCTACGTGGGCGGCTCAGCAGTGCAGTGGTTGGCACGTCTGCCTCACAGTTAAGGGACCCGAGTTTAAATACAGCTGGCTCCCTGTACGGAGTTTGCACGTACTCCCCGTGTGGGTTCTCTCCGGGCACACCGGCTTCCTCCCACACTCCAAAAACTGAATTGTCCTTATGTGTGATTGAGCGTGGTTGTTCGTCTTTGTGTGCCTTGCAATTGGCTGGCCTGCCCGAAGTCAGCTGGGATAGGCACCAGCAAGCCTGCGACCCTAGTGAGGATAAGCGGCTATAGCAAACGGATGGGCAAATTCTCCCATGTCCCTATCCTGAAAGACATAACACCTGTTTGTGCTTCACAAAAGCAGTCATTTATCTACACTGAGATACACTCAAACCAGGGGCGGACAATTATTTTGCAAAGAGGCCAATTGTAGTATTTTTAGTGCCTGTAGAAAAAGGCTTTTGTTTCAGTAATGTTTTGCATGTGTTGTTATAAATAGGATACACGCATTTTGAACGATTCTAATGAAACAAAATTATAAGGATTGTTGGGGGGGGATTAAGCCATATCATCCAGCACTATTTCATACGTTGACTCCACTGATAAAAGTTTTATGCTGGCAGCAATTTGACTTCAGAACAAAGTATGCACTTCCTGGTGGGATATGTTATGGCCATCGAGACATTTACCGTTGCATGCTGATTGTCTTGTCCCCTCTTAACTCCATTGCGACGTGATGAGTTTACAAGACAACGCAGCTGTCAAATTATCAGTGTGTATATATCCCACTATGTGTGTGGTTGGATGTCTGCTCAAAGAAAGCGTTGGGGGTTGCAGACTGACTGCAGGCAGCCAGCAGGAGCACGTGGCTTGGTCTTTCAGCTATTCTTTTTGGGGGGGACCAGCTGTGGTCAGAGGCCAGCGTCAAGTCCGATGATGCTTCTGCTATAAATATGAGTCAACGAGCGTGTGTAAGTGACAGCTGTACAGCGGACCAAGGGCACACTGTCTTGGCGCTGTTGAGCAACTGGGCTCCTAAAAAGGAGAAGTGAGAACATATTAAAGTGCTTGTAAAGGTGGAAAGCGCATTTTTTTTGTTTGATAGTATACAGCCCTACAATATTGTTGAAACGGTGAGGCATCAAAAGATGATTATGATGCAAACGAGTGTAACAATTCAGCTTTTATTTCCTAGAGTTTATGCAGAAAAAAAATAGTTGAAAATACATTGAAAAGACGTCACTTGTGTTTGTCTAAAAAAAAAATACTAAGAATGTGGTTGAAGTGATGTAATTTTCAAGTCATTATAAAGACGTCTTTATAAAGAGATTCTCCAAATTTGGTTGAAAAGCTGTCTTTTTCGAGTTCTTGAAAGGATGTCTTTGACCATAAATGTCTCACATTCTTGTTAAGAAGCCCAATTCTCACAAAAGTGTCCTGGTTCCCCGAACAACTGCAGGAGACCTTCTTGAAGGGGATATTACTGTTCACCCAGAACTCCCATCCTCTGAAAGTCAGTGGTCTCATCCACTAGACCAACCAGATGTAACGAAACAGCTGGCAGGTGAGGAAACTATTAAAACACACTCAAGAACATCCCTTTTTGTTGAACAAAAAATTATTCAGATTAATATGGTATCATGCCAGCAATTTGTGATGGTAGAAATGGGAAACGCTGGCTCTTCCCAAAATAAGAAAGGTCAACAAATGTTGAAATAATTTTGGACCTATTTTGGACCTGGAGCAAAGCACAACTTAGTTTTGAACTATTTTTAGATAAAGTTTGGACTGTTTTGGTTGAGCTAAAAGCTACACAAATGCCAATGACTATTTTTTTTAGCTAATTTTTTAAAAACACATTTAATAGGGCGTAGCGATAACCAATTTTCAATTGAGTATTTTCATACTGAATTTAGACCACATTGGTTGGGCTAAAACACAACACTAATTTTGGACTAAATTTGTATCCATTGGACACAAGTCTATTTTCAACAACTATTTGCTGACTAAATTTGGACAATAATTGATTGGCCGTACCACAATCCAGTTTTCAACAACTATGTCTGGACTAAATCAAAGTCTTAAGATAAATGGACCAGACAGTATTTAGCCAAATCCAAAGTCCAGAAAATGTCTGGTACTGTGTGGATCCTCTTTAACATAGGTAAAATGCATGCTCAATAGGGTTTATCGCTGGAGAATGACTTTTCCCATCTAAAACCTTTTCCCCCAGATAGCCCTGTTTGTTTCGAGCAGTATCTTGCCGCATGTTGTTTGATTGCATCATTAGATTTCTGAGTTCATTTTCACTGTAGTCATATGCTACATTAATGAAGATTAGAGATCATTTCACAGAACATGTTATACTGTACATTAGCTTCTCTGACCCTCACTCTTGCCAGGTGGAGGTTCTTGCTGATGTCACAAACAGTTGTTTTATCATCTTTCTTTAAAGCTCTCGAAATGTTTTTGTCGTCAACGGCTGTTCTTTTCCCAGCTCTAACCATTTGTTATCTGTTACTTTGTACACAAGTTTTTTTTCTTCTATAGCACAGTTTCTAATTTTATTCCCTATTCTATTCCATACTTTCAAAAAAGGCAGTATTGTCAATAGAAAGGTATTTATTAAAGTATGAAGCTACATTTCTAATGGTCGCTTTATGTTTTATTTTATTTGGAAGGTACACAAGATAGATCATGTAACATCACCCGTGTGTTTTCTGGCTCGTTTGTCGAAAAATTGTCACAAATGACAGGGCGCATTTGTATAAAACCCAAGGAATAAAACATTTGGCAAGAGTTGTACAACACAATTTAGCAATAGGTTGCTTCATGTTACACTTAATTTACTCTTGATTCGAAAAGAAAAGTGCATTATTCATGCAGCGGCATTACAGAATATTTGATTAGAGTTGTTGCAAAAAAATTTTTGTTAAAAGTCACGTCCTCACATACCCTCGGAGGCACTGTATCCCTTTTTGGGAACCGGTACAGTATTTCTTTCTTTTGCATTTCATTTCAGCAATTGCATCTCTTACTATTCATGTGTTATTCATCAGGCACTTCTTTTCTTTAGACCAATGTGACTTGAATTATCTGAAAGTCAAAAATGACTTTTTTTTTTTTTTTAAAGAGGCGCATGATGCATACGTGTTAATGTGGAGTCAGACGGCCTACTGTGTGTGTGGGTGTGTGTGTGTGCGAGATCCACACATAAGCACATACGTGAACGTGTTTGTATGCCCTTTTCAAGTGTGACCACCTGTCTTTTGTTCCCAAATAAATAAATAAACACAGACCACACCAGCTGTCTCTGGCAGCCTCGTCCCCTTGGAGGTCAAGGGCTCCCACCGCTGGCCTTGTTGAGACAGTGGACACTTAGTACTTTGCTCTTAACTTCTCCCAAGTACCTCTACCCACACTCAGTCACACACACATTTGTACCAGGAACACACACACACACACACGCATAGCCAAATGAGCCGGGCTTTGGTCTGGAATGTTTTATTACACTGTGGCGTTAGACTGCACATATCCCGGCTCGTCACCCTGCAGCTAAGCTCTATCACATGGCCTCTTGCTTTCCATGTGAAGGGTTTTGCGCCAGAAGAAATGCGCCTACACCACATAGCCACTTTAACTGGATCCCATCAGGCAGATGTGAGCTGCTGTTGCTGGCTGCTCTTAATTGTGCAGGTTGAGCGTGGCCCTAGCATTGCATCGGGCTCTTATTTACTGGCTGGCTGTTTATGAATGATCTTGGGAGCACATTGTTTTCTTTATGCTCGAGCTGGCTGGCCAGCGCCGCTGTGTCGTCTGTTTGTGCACAAAGTACGTGCTGGGGAGCGGGGCCAGACAATAGCATGGCTGAGCGACTACCCACGCACACAATAGAGCGCAGGGATGAGGCCGAGGGTCTGGGGCCGCAGTTTTGGGGCTGTGGAGGTGGGGGAGATGGGGGCAGGGGCGGTTGGATGCTGCCCTCTTGTCTATATGCCGTTCCCAGAATGGGCACTCCGGGATTGGAAGGGGGGAGGGTGGTGGGAATCGGAGGCCATTCCCGCTGGGATCGCACAGCAGAGCAGCTGGATTTCTTTCATGGGGCACGAGAGAGACGATTGGAAAAAAACCTCTGAATTGTAACAAGTTGATTTCCAAACGCACAAGTGTCTGGGAAGTTTAATTAACAATTGAATGTGCTTGCCTAGAGGATTTGACAATGAGAACTCGTCTTCATCAGTCTTGTCCTTGAGCTTAGTTCATTAACCGACGGTATTAGCACAATATGCAGTATATACTAGGGGTACATACACACGCACACTTTGTGTCTCTGCTGATGTGTCTCAAATGAGAATTGTTTTCTTGGTTTTTATATTTTAACAATACCAGTACGTAATGTGAAAGAACAATAGTTATACATTTGCAAAGACAACCATTATCTAGCTATCCAATTACTGTGTTTTGTTTTGTTTTTGTTTTGTTTTTTCCAGCAGCAAGAAAGGTTTAGGGAGTTTTTAACCCAGGTTTGATGTTGACAGTACAAGGAAATAGCCGAATTAACATATTAAAATGGTCTCAATAATCTTTAAGGACTTGGTTATTAGACAGCCGTAATGTCATTGATTTGACACGCGTGTACCATACCTCTGAGATCAACAATATACATTACTAGAACATTAATGCTTTTGCTGTGTTTTTACCCAGTCATCAGTAATTGTAGTGTATTTTCTTAACTTCTAAACGTGTATTTTATTTTCAGAATATATAGACGTTGGCCAGCATCGGACTGTGATCATCTTAAAGGGATAGTTCATTTCTCCTTCTTTCAGCAGTAAAAAATCATATTTTGTCTATATTAATTTGATAACTTAACTATTTCTTATAAACAATTAACACTTTTAAAAAGACCTTTTGCAACTTTTTTTTCGACTGAAAATTATGTCACATGTTCAGGGCTCAGATAACGGCTCACCTTTTTCCTGCGATCGGTCACGTGACACAAGCTGAGCTGATCGATAGGATCTGAGCTGAGCCCTAAGTATGTGATATTATTTTCAGTCGACAGAAAGTAGCAAAATATGTTTCTCAAGGTATTAATGGTAAATGATAATCATTTAGTTATCAGAGTAATTATAGACAAAATATATTTTCACTTATGGAAATTATTGAAGAAATACGTTATCCCCTTATGGGAAAATTGCAGCATCACATCATTGCATTTTTTTATACAAAATAATAACTATTATAAAATAAAATAATATGGAACATATTATTGTACCATTCCATGTTCATTTTACATCAAAACACTTACAGTACTGTATCTTAAGGGAGCAAAACCTTCTGTAAAAAACAAATAAAAATTTTACGAAATTAAAATATATGCAGTCAATATTTCTGAACCTACAATGATAAGCCTAACAAAAAAGTAAAAAAAAAAATACTTAAAAATTATATGCGGTCATACACATGACTGCGTATAAATGTAATTTATGGTTAATTATCTTTTTTTATCAATTAGGCTTAAAACTTGCATCTGCGCATGTATTTTAGGGGACAAGCTTGTTTTGCATGTTTTTATGCGGATGCTCCAGTTCTAATAATGCCATTTTAAAATAAAAAATAAAGTGATAGATCTAAATGTACTCAAAATCTGCGTAACAGTAAACCCTAATGTAAATCAAACATATTATAGACCTGTAATTAACATAACTGTTTAAAAAGCATGGTACACATTGTGTACACTAGTCAACTAATATAACACATGCATCGTTGCTACTTCATTTTCCAGAATGCAATGCAATAGCTAATACTTGTATACTGTTGAAAGTGACGCTCATCAGCACTATGTAGATGGTGAATCTTTATGTTTAGAAGTTTTTAACACCTGACAAAAAAGTACAAAAACACTGAGGGAAATCAATAAAAAACACACAGATATAAAGTTGTTCCATTTAATTCTATGCATAGTCTTATAAAGACCTAAATCCAGATTGTCACATTTCCACAGCACACACACCCACACACACCTCCACAAACACACGAAAAAGGCGCAAACAAGTAAAATGCACAGTAAATTGCTTCAGTATCTAATCAAAGATTGTCCTCTAATCTCTACATCACTAACACTGAAGCAATTGCGATAAAATATGCTGTTCTTATTAAAAACAAAACAATTATATTAAATTGTAATGGCACTTCTACAGTTTCAATTAAAAATGTGTCTTCGACATTTCGCTGATGTAACCAAATTAAAAGTCAGAGGCTGCAAGAGAAACAAATGCAATAATAAATATTTCTTGTGATCTTAAAACCATTTCACAGTTGGAACTCGCAAGAGAGGAGAGGACAACAATTCGGTGTTGAGTAATGGTCATTTTCCGACTTGAAAATCATACAACAGGAGTTAGGCAAACACAGTCTTTTGTTTCCATGAAAAGACAACAATGAAAATCTCTGCAATACACATTCATCAGTGACGTGACCCGAGAAATTGGCGTAACCCAAAACGCATACACACACACACACACACACACTCGCATAACTGCTTGTCCTCAGTTTAACACCTCCAGAAATTTATTCACACAATGAAATGACATCCCCGGAACCTCACCCAAAGTAGAAAAAAAGGACATAACTTTTACACAATGTGTTATGAAAGAAATCAGTAGTTGTTTTGTTTATATGAGTTGCCGCTGCGTGAACACGTTCAAGTGGACAAAGTACAAACGGAGGCTCCTCCAGATGCAACACCTATTTGTGTGTCAACAAGGCACGCTCGGTGAACATCCTGGAGCTTTGAGGAACCTCGAAGAAGAAATGCAATTTTTTTACATTGTTAATTTTTCTGTCCTGCCTTTATACACATGTACATTCAAGAATCAAGAAACTTGCAGCATTTTCTTGCCTGTATACATGAACACAACACAAAAAGCATGTACAGTGGAAATTCGAGTTAAGAGTTAAGTCCCTTTTTACAAACGGTTTGTGTCAGAGCAAAATTTGCTTAGAAATATTACTTCTATTTTTATGAACTATTTTTGGTGCATAGACAGACAGTATGTTGTTCTTCTCACACTGCATAAACCATTCCTGTAAAACCCAACACTGGAATAGGCAAAACGTGTATGTCGTCGCAAATGCGCATCATTGATCATCCAATCACAAATTATAAATGATTGACATAGCAACCCGAACCAAGTTCCAAAATCAGCCATCAAACAAGTAATGTTGAAGTAATATGATTAAAATAGCTATTGACGATAGGATGAGCCATGCAATCAAAAACTGCAAAAATTATCAAAAGAATGGTATTATAGCTTATTTTTATTTTATTTTATTTTTTTTCGACAGAAAAAAGACAAGTTTCCCTGGATCGGTTTGCCAAAATCAACCAATGACCTAGAAAAGAAACAGACTTAATAAAAGTTAATATGAAAAACACTTCTCAACATTTTTTATTACAAAATTTAATTAACATTAATCAACAGTAGGTAGTAAAATTTTTAAGGGTTTTTTGTTTCTTTAAAAGAGTGTGTTTTCACCTATTTCTATTTTGCATTATATTTATTCTTAAGCACACAGTTTTAAAAAAGGTACTGGGTACACATTTCTTAATTTTCGAGCTAGAACGGATTCATCACTTTTTCCTTTCATTTCAATTTGAGACATTACATCGATTAACAAACGTTCTATTTACCAACCGAGTGACGGAAACAATTTATTCATAAATCGAGGTTCCACTGCACATGAAATAGGAGTACTCACTACCCACTAAAATGGTGAAACCGAGGAACTTTAAGATGGATTTTTAGCAATGATACTTGAACAAAATTAGTGGCCCAAAACATCCCGTTAAGTCCTTCAAAGAATGAAGGTGAAAACCTGCATGTTTTCCATGTTTATTGGCAGGATAGGATCCAATGATAACTCTGATAATCTCTTCGTAGGTGTGCAATCAAATCGCAACGATCCATCCTCTGTGTAGAACAATGAAGCATTTATCTAACTGCATGCTGTGTGGAGGGAGGGTTGGGTCGGGGGGCAGGACTTTGATGCCTCCAAACAATACACCTGTTTACAGTCTCCTTGGTTTCCTTTCGCCTAAATACATTTCTCACATTCCAATGCCTCCATTCAATACAACCAAGCGTCAAGAGAAACGTGCACTTGCCTCCCCCCCTCACGCAGCTTGAAGGGAGATACACAATGATCCCTTGAGAACTACCTGGGACTTGTGTGTGTGGAAGGTACGGGGGGGTTGTAGACAATGCTAGTATTGTCCCATTTCTATAGGTAGCCAATACCGACTCGCTATGGCTGCTCTTGTAGGAAAACTATTTCCTGTGGCAAAACAGCGGAGCTGAATGAAAATCCTCCGATTCTGATTTGCAGTCTGCTTGACTTTCAAACCCCCCCCCCCCCCCCCACACACACACACACACACACCCTCCCCTGGGAAGACACGGCAGCCTTAATAAGACACCTGACTCCCTCCACCCCGTGGTTCTGAAACACACATAAATAGAATATATATTTACATTAAACATAGAAATTGTGATAGCAGCCTAGGAAATAGTGTTGCAACTACTGTATGTGCACGCTAAAAACAAGTGCTTGTCTATGTTCCGTGTGACTGACATTTGTCTATTAAAAAAAGCACAATTACAGTAACTTGATTTGCACAAAGAGAAAAGAGATAGCCCCAAACCAGTTAATAGACCAACTTGCGAGCTAATCGATATACACCTACAGTAAACCCTGAACCAAACTAATAAATAATTCAGATCAAGTCTTCTCAGGACAGATTAGACAAAAAAAAACAAAGAAACTATTTTGCAATGAGTGGAACTCCTTCATACCCACAAACCTTCTTTTTGTTTTTAAATAGCTAAAGGCATTAACATCAGTAGTAACACATACAGTAAGAAACTACGTTGAGCATGAAAATGTTAATTTAAAAAGAAAGTCAGTAGCTTGTGATTATCCACCTGTCTCATAAGTACTGGTTTGTTTATACTGCTGCCATACCAGGAAATATCACAGTCATCTACTGTTTGTCTTCTACAATCAATAACTTCATAAGAGCTTCATTTACATAGTTGGCTGACGCACTTATGAGGGCACTCGTGGATCAATTAGCATTCCAGCGCTGCCTGTTACTTTTGTTATCCTCTGGTATGCGTGAGTGGATTTGACAAAAGGCATGGCGATAGATCACTCTTCAAGAAGTACACTGAAGGCGAGTGGAAAGAGGCACAAGTGTTCCGAGCATGAACTCTAGCGTCGTGTTCCTCCTTTGAATATGCAGTTTAAAGTAGCAATTAGGCCATTTCTTCAATTAATTCACATTCATGATGAAAAATAAAGGACAGATGATTCTAAGGCAAAGTACAAAAGTGTCTCATTTAAAGTTGACCTTTAAACAAAAACGGCCAGGAAAAAAATATTCCAGTAGTCTAAATTCATTAGTTTTGCTGCCTTGAAATATTCAACTTGTTACAAAGACCCAAATAAATAATATTAATATTAAAAGTAGGAAAACGGACGGCTCTGATCTCCCATGTGCACAAATAATGTAGATTGTAGCAAGAAATGTTACACTCTGAAAGCAGTTGGATCAAAAATAACCCAAATTGGGTCATATAGGGACCAACTCAACTTTTTGGGTTATATATTTAACCCCCGAAACTTGCGTCATACATATTAAACAAAACAACAATAGGATTGTTGAGTTTTGTGCAAAATGACCCAAATTTGTTTTTGCTACAACGTTGGGCTGTCACTGTCGTACTTTTAAAATCGATTATTCTAACAATTATTTCATCGATTTGACAGCAAAACAACCCTCCTCCAGTTTCGACAAATTTCTCATTGATACCACAAAGTGGGGTCAAAATCAATAGCTAATAAAACAACCCAAAATTGGCTTTTGCGGGTTATTCATTTTGACCCTGTGGGATGGATGAATAACCCGGTAAGTTTTATAGTAGGTGGACTTTTATAGGGACATAAATAAATTAAATAATCCCCCGTACCTCCCTCACAAGGCAAACCAACCCAAAATCGGCTTAATTTGTGGGTTATCCATTTTGATTTGACAAAAATGAGTAGCTGGGTCGTTTTGTGGGTTTTACATTTGACCCTACTTTTTGGGTTAAACGACTAAGCCAGAAAGTTGTCAGCCTCTTTTTGAGCCAAGTGTTTGTAGAGTGCAGCATCCTCTATTTTTGCACAGGATGCCTTTCAGCTCCTCAAAGTCAACACGCCGAGACAAACAAGACACAAAAAAACAAGTGCAACATCGACTTTGTTCAATGTCCACACTGATGACGTTGGCTAAATTTTCTTTAAAGTTGCTACATCAAGAGACGTGGGGTGGAATCCATACTGCCAGTGTGCGAATACTAATGTGTGACGTCGGCACAGGCGGGGCGCTTCATCCGATGGCTAGCGTTTTAACAAGGCCACAGTGAAACTTCCTGATGTGGCGATAGAGGTCCCCGGATTGGGTGAAGCGGCGCTCGCACCATTTACACGCGTGCGGCTTCTCCCGCGTGTGGACCACAGCGTGGCGGCTCAAGTTGTGCGAGTACTGGAAGCTCTTGCCGCACTGGCCGCAGGTGTACGGCTTCTCGCCCGAGTGCGTGCGCTCGTGCCGCTTCAGGGTGTACATGCAGGAGAAGGTCTTGTTGCACTGCGCGCAGGTGGGCACCGAGCCGTCGGGGGACAGCTTGGAGCGGGCGCCGTCCTTCTCGCGGAAGTGCGAGCTGAGGTGCAGCTGCAGGAGCGGCGGGCTGGGGAAGATTTTGCTGCAGAGGGGGCACACGCACGCCTGTTGCCCCGCGGGCAAGAGCACCCCGCTGGAGGTGGAGATGTCCGAAGAAGCCAAGTCGTCCTCCTCCTCCTCCTCGCTGTCCCCCAGCAGCCGGGCCCTCCTGCGCTCCTCCCCGCCGTGGTCGCCCTCCCTCCCTCCGCAGGCCTCCCCCTCCTCGTCCATCAGGTCTTCCTCCTGGGAGAGGAGGGCGGCGGTGGAGCCGTTGTTGCCTGGGAAGAGGGCAGCGAACCCTGTCACCACCGAGCTCCTGGCGCTATTCCCAAAGCGCTGGCTCTCAGGGCTCATGGGCTCACTGTCCTCCTGCTCTGACAGCAAGTCGTGTTCATCTTTAACAAGTGGCTCAGTGCCCTGCTGCTGGCTGTCGAGGGCCAGCTGTCCCGAGATGTAGGAGGCCTGTAAGGGATCTCTGCTAGACAGAGGCTTGAAAGACAAATCCAGAGCGCAGTCCATGTCATCCGAAGCCCGGGACCTCTGGGACAGCGATACGGTGGAACTCCTGACATCAGCTTTTGTTTTTCCAGCTGTTTGGACGCACGGCTCGCCCTCCGCTGACACATAATTGACACCTACAAGGTCCGGGGACCTGCCGGAGTGACCGTTCGCCTTCTGCCTGTTCTGCGCAGACCTTTCACAGTCGCTGACAGCAAGCCCCGCTTGGCTGTTGTCCGTGTCAAACTGTTCCGTCGGGGAGGGGCCCCCCGGGAGCCCCCGGGACTGTCGCCTCGCCAGCCGCTTGTCACCGTGCGGCTCGCCGTCCGAGGAATTGTCCCGGTCCAGACAGCCGAGCCCGAAAGCCTCGCCCATCTTCTCGTCGAGCGAGGAGAGCTCCTTATCCTTCAGCTTGCCTTTACACACTTTGACGATGTCGTACATGTGGAGGTAGCTGGCCGCGGCCAGCACGTCCTCCACTGGAAGAGTGCTGAATTCCAGCTTGCCCTCATACATAAATTCAAGCAGCAGACTGAAGGCCGGCGCTGTCACAATGTCGCTGTTGAGATTCACAACGTCCCTTTTGTCTAGCTGGTCCCTGTAGAAAAGATGGAAGTACATGCTGCAGGAAGCCAGCACGGCTCTGTGCGCCTTGAAGCGAGCCTCCCCGACCAGAACGGTGCAGTCACACAGGAAACCTTGGTGACGCTGCTGACTCAAACACTGCAGCAACTGGCGGCTATGGTCTGGGAACTCCATTCTTCCCTCATAACCTGATGGAAAACAGGAAAAACAGGATGGTGTGTAAACAAATTGGGGCTACCTAGAAGAGAGAGGAGAGCGCTATTGGATTGAAAAACTTCAAATGTGCCAGCACATACGCACTTCTGCTTGTTTTAATACATGTATAGGCGGCATGGCGTAGGTGCTCTGCATCGGTTTTTGCACCAAAGCCAATTACGGGACATTTTCACAAGTCTTTGGAAAGAAATTGACTCAGTAATAAAAATTGTACTTAAGTCTATTACAGCTGTTCCAACCCATTAGTCATAACACAACAGGCCTCTATTCTCTATTTAGTCACCCGACATATTCAAATATATATACATATAAATGTAAAAGTATTCCTGTGCAGACCAATTAAACCTTAATATCAAGGCAACGCTTCTTGTTTGATCACTGCTCTAAGTTTTAAATTCAATATCCCCAAACAAACACTTTGGTTTTTAGTGACTATCCTATTTGAGTTGTCCATAACTAGAAAGACAATCATATGTCCAAATCTGGAAATGTCAATATAGGAAACAAATGTTTTACCAAATACAAACTCAACTGAGTAGATTATTCGTGAATCCCAGTCAAATTGCTTAACTATCGGAATGAATTCCCTTTTCAGTTCTGCACAAATATCTAGTTAAAATCTCAAAATTAAAGAAAGCTAAACCATAACTAGAGCATGTATAGGTATTAGTAATTTTATCTTGAGAATCATGGCAAAATCTCCCTGAATTCATTTTGCATTTCTTCATAATACATAATATCAATATATATAAGAGACACTCACATGAATCTTACGACTTATGAACTTTGTACCGGCGTTATAAGCTTCAATAAAATGGGCTCACCCATTCTTCTAAAAGATCCAGAGTGTTCCACTTTCAGTTGCTTCCAGGTAGATTTGTACGTTTCCAAAGACGCACACAAACGCAAACTCGTGTTTACAGAACAAGCAAGCGGGAGTGGAAATGATCGCAGTCGTCCACCGCGCAAGGAGTGTAAAAGAGGAGGAGGAAAAAAAGGAGTGAGTAAACTGGTGCTCTGTTTGCTAATTACACTGCAAGCTGTGGAGTCAGCTGCTCTGACATCACCGCAATGGAAACGCTACCTCCAGCTGTGCTCCCTTTATGCCATATGTTACCTCTGGGCTGTCCAAAAGCGCACCACTTGTACCATTTTTTTTTTAATCACGAAAACACACCCGAAAGTGTAATAAGATTGCCCCTCAGCTGCTGCCCACTTTGGTTATCCGCCGAGAGGAAAAGACGTAAGTTACAGCGTAAGGATGCGAATGGAACTAAGTAGTAACAAGCACAAGAAGCGCTGCTTAGTTAATGGGTTATTAAAAGTTTGATGCGTCCGACGTGCACTTGAACGCAACACAAGGTTTGTTTCTTAGGAAAAGTACAAGTGAGGCAGCGCAGTGCTGTCCAAAAGTGTAGGAAAGATTTTGAGAACGCTTTAAAAATAATCTCCAAAAATGAGCGGAGTCAACAGCCGAGCTGCGACTTTATTCGTTTAACTTTCGCTTCCTCGCTGCGCTCAAGCGCACACAAAAAGCGGCGTACTTACATTTATTTCCGCCTCTTGCGTGGTGCGAGTGTCCTCTTCTATTCCCACACTTAGACACTTCGACGATGTGTAATCATGATGTGAGGCCAGATGTTGGATCGCCCCTCGTCGGTTCTTCGAGCTCTCAGTACAGTGCCCGGCGCGGCGACTCGAGCTGCGCTCGCTGGTCTCGCTCGGCTGCTGGCTGGCTGGCTGGCTGGCTGCTGTTACTGTGCGAGTGTGTGTGTCAACCAGCAGGTTGATAGTGCGGTCCGCCAAATCTCGCGACAGCACCCGGTCCACCGCCAGAAACTTGTGTACTACTGCGAGAACTCACACAGCGGCAGCAAGTAGCAGAGGACGCCGGGCAACATCCATTGCTGCTGGAAACACCTGTCTGCTCCGTGCACCCTCCCACCGCTCGCGGAAATGGAGGGAGGGAGCCCCACAGCGGAACAGACAAGACAAGGAAGTGTGGTCCTAATCAGTGATTATTACACCAAGTATCATCTCGAGAAATACTTTCCTGGCGAAAAAAAACCTCCAAAATAAAGGGTGATGTCTTAAAATCCAAAAGTATCGGGAGGGCCTAATATCCGTCACAAACAAGGTTTGTTTTACATATGTTTCTCATACTTTTAAAAGTTTGATCAAACTTGTTCCTAAATACAAATTAGGAAACAGTCCTCAAAAAATGTATGCAAATCTATTCAATTGCATGCAACATTTAAAGAATCTGTAATAAACTAAGATCAAAGTGTTTACGCCACTGTAACATAGCTGCCTTTACACTTTAAATCAAATCCGATTATTTTGTGGGTTTTGCCCAAACATGTCTAGGCCACATGCCTGAAAACAATGAAAACAATGAAAAACGATTTTTTTTTTAATCCTTCCCTCCGTATTTTGATATAAATGATCCAAATTCAAACGTTTGAAAACCCAACAATCCAATGTTTTTTTTTTCATTATTCAGAAAGTTTTCTATTCTATTCTATTCTTTAAAATTTTAAGTCACATACATTATGAAGAATTGTTGATGGAATTATTTGGTAATCAAAAATGTTATAGACTAGAATAGAATAGAATAGAATAGAATAGAATAGAATAGAATAGAATAGAATAGAATAGAATAGAACAAAATTAGTTGCATAAAAAGTCCAGGACCAAAAACTTGTCTTACAAGTAGACAGACAAAAAAAAAATCATTATAAAATAGGAAAACTGTAAACACCACAAAACGTTGGCCATGCTGAGTTTTATGCAATGTCAAAATCCAAAGCATGAAAATGAGTCTTAAGACGAGTTTTAAAAATGGGCAGGGAGGTAGCTTGCTCAATATTTTGTTGGAGAATAAAATAGGCTATTTAATGAGATTCTTTAAAGAAGGCATGCTTTGCCTAGATAATGTCTTCACATGTCGTGGTAATATTCTATCAGCTTATGAGGTGCATATTGCGCTCATTGGGATTTGAAGCTATTTCCAAACTTTTGACTGCAATTGTACATTGTTTATGTATCCTGCATTCTGGGCAGAAAACAGTGCAGAAAGGTAATGCTTTATAACTGATTAATAAAAGGAGATACTGGTCAACTCAATTATAAAATACTTGAAATTGCCCCCAAAAATAAGAATCGAACCTGTATTTTTTGTTGCTTGATTTATTTTAACCAAGTACTAAAACACATGGAATTGTCTGTTATTTTGCACTTTGGTGACAAATTAGTCCTAAATTCAGACTTATTGAAAATGTTTAATTTAGGCCTTCAATTCACTTTTGCGGAGTGTCCAGCCTTTGTCAGAAATAAACATAGGGTCTTTCTTTTAAATGACATACAGTGTTTTTGGTGTCATAGAGATATTATGTATCTAAAGTGAGGACAAGCGGCTCGGGAAAATGGATGGATGGAAGGAAGTGTTAGTGGTGTTGGTTACTTGCTATCAGTAGCAGTGATTACCCAATATTTGCGGGCTAGCACTAGTATCCTTCAGGAAAAAAAAAAAAATCAATTTTTTTCAAAAGTTTCAAATAGGCTTTTATGTTTGTGACAGCCAAAAACAACTCATGTATTAGCTCTGTATCGTAGATGTACCTAATGTTTCTCATTACGCACATTTTTATTTTTATCTCATGTGTGGCACATTTTTAAAAAACATGTCAAATTAGCTTGATGGGCGCTGACTTTGAAAGTTTGATGTGAATTCAAGCCAAAACATTTCAATCAGCATGAAATTTGGATAGGCCATCATCACATGTTCTTATAGCTCAGCGAATATCCATCCATTTTCTAGAGACGCTTATTCTCACAAGGGTCCCAGGCTTGCTGGTGCCTATCCCAGCTGACTTCAAGCAGTGGGCGTGGGACACCCTGAACCGGTTGCCAGCCAATTGCAGGGCACACAGAGACGAACAACCATTCACGCACCCATTCTCTCACAAGGACAATTTAGTGTGTCCGATACACCTGCCATGCGTGTTTTTGGAGTGTGGTAGGAAGCAGGAGTGCCTGGAGAGAACCCACATGGGCTCGGAGAGAGCATGCAAACTCCACACAGAAAGGTGGATTTGATCTCTGGTCCCTGAACTGTGAGCCGCCCAACTCCTGTCTCAGGGAATATCTATTTTTATTTTTTATTTTCTAAATGCAATATTATGCTTTAATTTTAGTTTTGATTAAACACTAAAACTCCGTTTTTGAAGCGCTTGAAAATGCTTCCATTTCTTTGTTGAGTTTTATGCAAATTTTAAATTTCCATTAAAATGTTAACCAACCCCCTGCTATAAATATTTGCTTGTGGTTTTGAGATCATCGGTGGATGAAAGACAGAGTTTATGGTCGCAAAGAATCTGTTGCTTGAAAAGAATGATAAATCATGCATTGTAATTTGGACTGTCAGTGCTTTTGGGAACTTTAAAGGGCCGTTCTCTCTAATCCTGCTTCCAGTTGAGGAATTCCCTGGCATCAAACCACCCACTGGCTTTGTTTTTCCTGGCTGTGATAGCCCAAACAGTCTTAAGACACAAGTGATGATTTATGCGGAGGGAGAAAAGTCTCAAATCTGCTTAACCTCTTGAGTAATTAAAATATTTTCCAGAGTCTGTCGGGTGATGGTAAAAGCAAAAGATGGCAGCACAGGGGAGAAACAGTTGAGGTTGCAGCTGCTTATCTCGTGCGCCCGCCCTCTTTCTTCTCCTCCTCTTCGTGCCCCGCTCTGAGTTGTCCCAACTGCCTCTGTCACCTTTGCCCTGTGTTCCAGCTGTCGTGTGTTTTGAAAGGACCATTTGCAGCTCTTCCCAGTGCTCTGACACAGGGGGGGGGAAATGAGTAGTGTGACGGGACACGACAGCCACTGGTCGTAAGGGGCCACTGGCTAGATTCTTGCCAACTTACTTTATTCCATTTTTAGTCCGGCTGCCACTGGTCAAATTGGATAGCCTCACTGGTGGCTAAGGAGACGCAACACAACTCTGAGGCGTGGCGTGGTAGACCAGTGGCTCTCAACTTTTTCTCAATGAATTTTCTCAATTTTTCTCAATGTGAAATATTTTTTTCAGCCTTGTTCATCCTCACCATTGCAAAGCATTTTTCAATGAAAAAAATACTTAAAGCAGAGTGCTCTACTCATTTATTTTGTATTAAACTTGACAAAATAAAGGCATTCGACCTGCAACGGAGTCGCTGTAACACAGCTGTTCAATAAGTTGCGACATGTTCTAATTAGTTTGCCCTTAATTCGAAAAGACAAAGTGTTGTTCCTGTCATTAAAAAATACATTAGATTTACAGATACCTGCAGAAACCCCTTTAAAACTCATATGAACCCCCTAATGTTTCTCCATGTATTCTCAGGGCCACTCGTACCCTCATTTGAGAACTGCTACGGAAGACAAATGATGTATGAAAAAAGGAACATTCAATGTACCGTCAATGCAAAAGCTGTGATGCAGATAAGAATAGGAGCAGTCAACGTGTGTTTTCATGGCCCTGGCAAACTTGGCCGCACAGTAAAGGAGGGGTGTGTGTTCACAGGGGCAAAACAAAGCAGTGGTTGTGCCCCGGGACGGTGGCCTCAGCACGGGGAAAGGTTCTCACACACAGTGAAAGATAGGGAAGGATGGAAAGAGAATGAGAGTGGGGGAGTAAGCAGAGAGAGAAAACACTTCCTGGAGGTTCATTCTTCCTCTCTGCAACCATCAATGGCATTCTCCCCCTGACCCACTCCTCTCGCAGACAAACAAAAGACCCCGCATTCCACTGGTGCCTGACTGGCCAAGCAACCAGCAGCCATCCAGCCACAGTGGAAGCACATCACTGACCTCACCAGTTCACAGTCTGCTCTTATAAGGCCAGGCTTGAGTTGCGCTGTGGAGCTGAGGGGGCTTGTAATGCATCCTAATTTAAAAACCCCTAAGAGAATTCAGATTGAATTGAAGTACATCTAATGCACAAGCTATTACAAACGGGCTGTAAGGTGGAAAACATCAGTCGATCCCAATCACACAACAAGAGTTATTGATTTCTCTAGGGTCATTTAGCAACAATAGAATAAGACTAAAGGCAAAACATAAGTACGCTGGTGGATTTCAAATGAGGGTATCTGTACCCTTGAGGGTCCATGAATGTACTTGAATGTGGTATGTGAGATTTTAACAGCATTTCTTGAGGTATCAGCAAATCTAATTTGATGCTATTTTTTTTAAATGCCAAATGATGGGAACAGCACATTTTCAAATCAAAAGCAAATGAATTGGAACATGAAAACATTGATTGCAATATTGCATTATAGCAACTTCTTGAAAAATGTTATTTGCCTTTCTTTGGTTAAGATTAATTCGAATGTGCACTGTTATTTGTCATGCAATTTCTGGCAGACGAGCCTGAAATGGTACATATGATGTCACATGATCCATTGCCTGGAGTTACTGAATAAAATATGCAACTACAGATATTGTTTCCAAGTTGAATAAGCAGCACGGATGTGAAGATTTCTTTTTTTCATCCCAAAAAAGAATTTACGGGGTTCTTGGTTGGAAAAAATATTTCACAGGAGTTGCATAAGATGAGAGCAGTTTGTAATACTCAATACCCCTAAAGACAAAATGATCATAATTTCAGAAACAACTCTCTGTATGGTTCATTGCAGCTGATCACCGCTGCAAACTTGAAGTGAACTGTTGCAATGTCAAAAAGAAAAAAAAAAGAAAGAATATATCGGTAAGTCTTCTGTATACTTGTGAGTCATAATCCTGCTGGGAATATGCATTACTGTATATTGTCTGATAAAAGGAAAATTAAGGTTTTTATGTTTTTGTCGTTAAATTTTGATCAATATGAAGAAGAGTTAAGTCAAAAATGTTTTTAGAACACTTTCTATGCCCCACTAGACAGATGTGCATCTGCCATCCATCCATCCATCATCCAAATCCATTCTGTAGCTCATTCCAGTTTTCCCCAGTTGTTTTGGTACATGTCTCATTCCAGAATTTAATTTTCCAAACTACATGCTAAATTTTCACATCACGCTTTTAGAAATGCACTTTGATGTAAATTTCTGATCTGACAAACAGTCAAAATGAGTGAGAGAATCTGTAAATGACGTAATAGATCCATTGCCTGGAGTTGCTGAATAAAATATGCTACTACAGTCACCTTCTGTGTGCCGTAGCTGTACAAGGGGATCATCCAGGTAGCTATTTCTTGAGCTCACCAACTACACAGTGCAACTCTATAAAACGCATATCCTGTTACTCGCTTGGAACCTGTGGAGCAGAGACAGGCGAAGAGGAGGAGGATGGGAAGGAGGCAAAGTGCACCACTGAATAGCAGAGAAAGATACAGGATAACCTCAGTCTTCCTTGCTTGAATGACGGGAGCAGCTTGGCAAGACTAACACAAGTGACAACAGAAGAAGCTGAGGGCAGAAACCATTGTGTATACACCAGCAGCTGGATCAAGTATCCTGTTCAATAATTCTGTTTACCAAATAAAGTACTGTAGAAACGAACCTCCAAAGGTCAAACAGAGACACTGTATGTTAGAAATGATCTGTTCCTGGGTCACCTCGTCACGCCTGGTTTTGAAATTGAGAACACATTTTTGGGTATCGATTACTGTCTAGGGCTACCAGCTACCAATCAAAAAATAGGACAAAGTACCTTTAAATATTTGTTCGTATGAGGTAAACATGATTTTGATGAATGTGACCGATGTTTGTGCAGATATTTGTGGTGAATGTCATCTTTTTTTAATTGAAAATAGGGCAACAGTATGGAGTGACTCTCCTGAAGCATTGTGGAAATCGATTTATTGAATGCTTTAGGTATGTTAAGCGCCACTTTTTTTTCAGACCGATACAAATACAAGTTCTCAACTCTTGATTAGTCACCGATACCAAGTGCTGATATCACAAATACTTTTGATCCACAGAATTGATGAGAAAAACAATGACATCAGGTTGAAGAAATACATATATTCCAATTTTGCATTTTCCTTCAAATTTCATGAAAATGATTTCAATTTTCAAATCTTCTGATTTGTAATTTCTACCTTGTGATCTCAAAACAACTCCAAGAAAGGGGCCTATTCTAGTTTTGGCTGCCATCGGAATAACCAATAACTTGAAATAAGGCCAGGTATTGGCCCTATAATTGTTAGCAGTATTTCTGCATCCCCAGAATCCATTATTATTATTATTGTTTTTATTGTCGTTGTTGTTATAATGATCTTGAACACAGCCCGACTCTGTTATTGTGATGTGTCTAGTTTGTCAAACTACATCTAATGCAGGCCGCAAACATCAAGTCATCTGGACTTGAATGACTCTTCACCCTTAAGTTTGCTCTTTCTTCCACATGGCTACCAAACACCTGGCTAACTAGTGTTTCATTGCAATCATCTTTGGAAGAACACCAGAATTCTCAGCTACTCAAACAAATTCCACTTCATGTAACTTCCAAATCCGTTGCTTCGCACTAAACAGATGTCTGGTGAGGTACCCTGAGATGAGATTTGAGATGCTGGCTTTTCGCTTCACGTCATGCATGAACATCCCTTTGAAGTCTCATTAATAAAGCCAAAGATGGGTTTATATATATATATATATATATATATATATATATATATATATATATATATATATATATATATATATATATATATATATATATAGTAGGGCTGCAGTTAACGCTATTCTAATAATCATTTAGTCTGTCAATTATTTTTTTGGTCTGTAATGTCAGAAAATCAGCAAAAATGTTCATCACTGTTTCTACAGTAAGATTAGATGTTCATGTGTTTTATTTTGATTCAACAAAATGCTAATCAGTTTTTATCCAGAAAAGTTAAGAAATCAAAGAATATTTCCTACAAAGAAGATGAAATTCTTAGAATGTATACAATTTTCGTCCTATAAACTGCTTATCAAAAATATTTCTTGGAAAAATTGGTAATTGATTTGTTGTCAATTCAATGTTGATAGTATGATGCACATCTAGTTTGGGGGAGGAGATTAACACAATAAATAGTCTGTGAAGATTTTGTAATGTGTCTGAGTCTTCAAAAAACTCATGCTACAAAAGCAGAAAGAACCAAAATGCTGATTTTTTTCTTTTGTTATGTGTGGGGTCGCTCACATTTAAAACATCACTCAAGACATTAAAAATAAGCATGAGTGTACCTCGCTTAACCGTGTTATATTTCAGAGGTTCCTGTGTACGCAGTGCAGCTGGTCTAAATCTCAAATGTCCACCGGGAGAGGAAAAGTAACTTTCAAACTGAATTTGCACTTTCGAACAAATCAAATTGTTCTTGTCAAGAGCATCTGCGTCATCCGAGTGCTGAAAACAAGCAAGAGAGTATATTTTACTACCTTGAACCAACTGCACTGGCCTGCCTGTACCTGTCCCCTGTTCTACTCCTGCTGTCTCTGGCAAGCTCTTCTGTGCTTGACTTTACTTGAGTGTGCACATTATAATGTGTTGCAAGATAACACTAAATAACACTAATAACACTAAACTTTTACTTGGACAATTAGTGAAGTGTGAAAATATAAAAGGTGAATGAGGGGAAAGAGCTTGCATAGTTGTAGAGTAAATATGCAGTTGAGTTTAGTGGGACACACTGCTGCCAGAGCAAGAGAGGTTGGTTATATTTGATTCCGAGCCTCACTTCACGGCTCGTGGCTTTGTTAGGAAATGCCAGCAACCATTTCTACGTTGCAGTGACTCCGAAATAAAAGTGTAGGTTTTTTTCCCCCTTCTTTTTTGGCAAACACTTACTCCACAGCGGCCAGGAACTAAAACAGTCATAGATCAACAAGTGAACACTGCGCTCGGGTGAGGACTTTGGGTTTTAATCTTTACATTTTAGACTGGAAATGTTAAGGTTGGGCTTAAATAGGCCGTGAAATTGGTGCGACTGACCCACTGGAAAGTTGGATGATTTCAAACACTACATTATTTTACCTCCATTCAGTCATGCTTTCCATTATTTTGCAGACAAACAGCATGGTATTTTGCATATGCGTATGTTA